>NC_090761.1:9214835-9307335 GCF_036898095.1 Palaemon carinicauda
TTTATTTTTTATTTTCATTTACGAATACAATACATCCTCTATGAGTCTCTAAATTTTATTTTAGAACAATAATAATATTCATGATATTTAATGACACCAAAAATTAAATTTTTAAAAAGTAATCAGTATTTCATGTCTATGAAAACCTGAGATCTCTGAAACAGGAGATAAATCTACCGAGAACTGGCATGGTGATTGAATCAATAATGACAGGTGTTGAGAGGGAAAGTCCAACCATTCATTGACACAGACTAGCCACATTTGACCTTAACCCTAGGACTGAGAAGGGTGGTTAAGGGAAATCTAATCCATAAGACTAAGAGATGTATAGCTAGTTAATATACAAATTATTTTCTGAATTTGTTATAACTGTGTATACAAAACATTTGTCCTTTAATGTATGACTCTGTCATTGGTGGGAAAAAAGTCCCTAGAACCAAACTGAAAGGATCTTTTTCTTCCTAGAACATGTCATCTTCCTGGTCTCATATGAGAGCAAAGATCTATACTCCTTAATATGGCTGAAATCGATTATCACTTCCCTCTAAAAAGAAACCGTAAATATTAACGGTATTCAAGCTACACATAGTCATAGAAAATCCTAGTTTGCACCAATCAAAATAAATCTTATATTATCTTTGATATGGAAAATTGGTAAACTGCCTTTTATAACCTACAGTACTGTATACTGTTATAAGACAGTATGAGGTTTAAGAAATCCTTTGTTTCCTGAGGACAGTGCAAAAACTAACAGTCAGCAAGGAAGACAACTTAAAATGCAATAAACACCTATCATGATCTGAAAGGAAAATATGTCTTGTTTTACCTAAAACACAAGTCTTTTTATTATGCAAGAATGAATGCTAATAAAGCCAGCAGGGAGGCCAATTAAAATTCAATAAACACTTATAGAATCTACTATGGAAGTGATTCAAAACCACTCCCTACTTGATCACACACAAAAAGCATCTCTTTAGTCAACCAACTTGCAAAAACCTAAATTAAAGGATTTTTGCTTATGAGGTGCAATGATGGGGTCAAGACTGGAAATTAAATTGAAATCCAAGACAATATGAGTCCCATACAAGACAGAATGTTTGTATTATAGAAAGCTTGAGGTATAAAGTCTTGGAAATAGCTACTTCTGCAGATTTGGAGAATAAGAAGCTTCCAAACTTACCTTCATCCACTTATTAAGGTATTTATCTGCAATAAGGTATGGAATATTTGAAAAGCTTTTCTATCGCTTGCATGTTGAACTCTGAAGTAGGTTGAATTACTTAAGGCGAGTGAAAATCAGCTGATTTATTGGTTTGATTACCACTTGATAAAGGGGCTGCTGAGTATTTGCACAAAGGACTTGTTTTGGCAATAGCTATGCTGGTGCCTAGATTTGCCCTGCTACAGTTAACCCCTCATAAGCTAGAAGCCAAGCTTGCAAGCGAAGGGCATACACTGTCATTTGAAATATGATGAAAACGATGGACTTTAGTTGAAACTTCGTTCACCCCATCAAGATTTAAAGGAATCATGTACTATGTTCCGCCATCCATAAAAGTAATATGTAATATGAGGTTGTTTAGGAGCACTTGCTTTAGCGAGTTAAGGGATATAAAGATCAGACTTTTCTTCTGCCTTAGGATAGGTGTCTTATAGTGACTAAGATCGTGGCTTGCAAGAGTTATAGGCAGAGGGATCTAAAGATATTAAGGAATTTAAGGCTCTGTAGGGTGCTTTCAAATCTGTGCTGTGCAGCGAACATTCAAAACTCTTACTAAAAGAAAAACTATTAACATTAGACTCAACTTGGGGAGGGAGTCAGGTTATGTTTGGCAACAGGTACGACCAAAATTACCACTGGGCTTCTGAACTTATGCACAGGATGTTAGCAATGTCAAGGTAGAGGCATGACATTAGCATCATCATACCAAATATAATCAATTAGCCTAGTCTTCCCTGACTTTTCCACTGCACTAACAGCAAGTTTCCTTTGTGGTTGTTTATCAGCAACAATTGAAACCTACTTTTCCATGAGAGATACCATAAGGGAAATGCACTATTCACAACTGTTACTTAAATCACAATCCCCCCCTCCCACACACGATAAACAAAGAGAATGCATATCATGATCTAAAAACAACTCCAGTGCACACTCCATGCAGTAATTGCTAACAAAAGCAGGGAAGACATCTTAATGTGTGGTCATAAACGAACAACCTGGATAGGTCTGATCCCAAGCCACAATATTGAGAAACTGAGAAGAAAAAAACTCTGGTGAGTCAGTTACCACTCACCACTAAAATATTTCTGCCTTTACTATGGGCATGTATTTATCATGAAAATATGAGAAAATGTTTAAATTTTCAAATATTTTTCTAGTAAACGTCGAATAAACCGAGCTTCTGGAAAAGAAGCAATGTAAACATCAGGAGGAGTTCATAGAAATATGTTAAGGTCGAGAAGGTTATGCTTCTTAGATGTTAGCTATGCAACTCACAAGCTCCATTTAATCAAATGGTCCAATATACAGCCTTAAGCTTGGTTTTCTGCATGCCACTTTAGAAGAGGCATTACTGTTGGCAAAAACAAAACATGCAAACATGACTCTCACCTGAATGTGTTGGATATAAACTTGTTTATTTAATTTCTGATCACTGATCTGGATATTAATTTCTAGTACTATCATTCAATCAGCTCAATGTGTATGCTTTCTATCTTCATAATTCTAACAATCCTTGACATTCTAATTTTCCCATTCTACACCTTTCTCTATGTAATACAATGTATGCCATTTGATTCTAACCATCAAACCTTTTCTTCTGGGAGGATCAATACTACACTTTTCTATTAAAATTTATTCTGACTGCAACCAAAATGTTGAATAATCTTTCTAACCACGCACAACAATTGAATTAAGTGAAACTTCATTAATTCAAACGTGGTGCAAATGCTGTTTAGTTCAGGCTACAGTGACCGCTTACTACTTCGCGCTTCGACTATCGCGGACTTAGTGCATTGCAGGTTATTTTTTGTCGAAAAATCAAAAATTTTAAGTAATTTTTATTTTTCCTAATATACTTACCGAGAACTACTTTCTTAGGAGTTACCTGTAATCTCCTCTCTACCGACCAGAGTTTTGTGTAGGATACCCTAAAACCCGTTTTCTATGAAGGCCTACCCCAGCATTAGAGAATGTGCCCCGAGGGTAGGCTTTGCGCTAGGTCGAGGTCCGCTTGGGTCGATAACGCCAGTAAGTTCTATTGATGTAGCACAATACTTGCAAGGGCAGAGGCACTCGGGGAAGGAAGGGAGGGCCATTACCCGAAAGTAGTTCTCGGTAAGTATGTTAGGAAAAATAAAAATTACTTAAAATTTTTGATTTGTTCCAACACGAATACTTACCTCGAACTACTTTCTTAGGAGACTTACACTTTAGGAGGCGGGAGTGCTATTCTGACCTACAGACCCAGTAAGCGGAGGCCAAGAGGCCTAGGTATAACGGTACATACTAGAAAACGGACGAGAGGGTAACTACACAAAGAGCTCACGTTAGTGTCTAAGTACTCACCCTTTGAAAAACTTCTTCTGATGTTGCATCCAGTAACGTAGTTGCGAAGAACGTGTTATCCAATGGTACAAGATGGTTATCTCCGATGAGGATAGGGAACAACTGGGGAGGATGAAAGGAAACGAACCTGTGTCTCACGGTTTGCTATCTACGATTGAGCCTGGGGCTTTTACCGTTAAACCACTTGGAGGGCGGAGATGACTGTCCCAATGGAGAACCCGTCTAAGGACTTCCTCGAGTAGTCCTTGAGGTAATGGGCAGTAAAAGTCGACTGGTTAGACCAAGTACCTGCCCGAAGGATCTGACCCACTGCCATGTTTTTCTCAAAGGCTAAGGACGTGCTCAGACCCCTGATGTCATGAGGTCTGGGGACGCCTGGCACGGCCAGATACTTCTTCCTTGTAGGCCCTGGAAATAACTTGTCTCAACCAGAAGGAAATGGTGTTCTTGGATACTGGTTTCTTAGTAACACCCGTGGAGACGAAGAGGCTCTTGATGCCTGGCCGGAGATGAGCCGTTCTTTCAAGGTATTTTCTAATGGCACGGACCGGGCACAATTTTAAATCCTCAGCATTACCCGTCTTAGGGATGGCTGGTATGGAGAAACCTTCGAATTTAGGATCCCAGACAGCTGGGTTCTGGGTCTTCGCCACAAAAGAAGGAACGAACTTGAAAGATACTTCTTTCCACCCCCTCGAATGAGAGACGTCATAAGACAGCCCATGGATCTCTCCTACTCTCTTAGCGGACGACAAGGCTAGCAAGAAGACTGTCTTGAGAGTGAGATCCCTGTCTAAGATATCTTTCAAAGGTTCGAAGGGGGGGCCACTCAACATCTTCAGGACCTTAGCTAAGTCCCACTGAGGCACCCTAGCTGCTTGTGGGGGGCAGGACTGCTCGAAGCTCTTGACAAGCATCGAGATGTGCCTAGAGGAACCCAGGTCGATGCCCTTCAGGAGGAAGACTTGGCCCAAGGCGGCCCGTACCCCTTTTATGGCTGGGATTGACATTCCCATTTTGTCTCTGAGATATACCAGAAAATCCGCTATGTCTGGGACTGAGGCTTTGAGGGGTTTAATGTGCCTCGAAGCGCACCACTTCGTGAAGGAGGCCCACTTAGCTTGGTAGACCGCAGCTGAAGACCTTCTCAGGTATAGCGACATTCTCTTAGCAGTAGCTGATGAATACCCTTCCTTCTTCAGGAGTCGCTCGATAGTCTCCAGGCGTGAAGACGTAGAGACTGTGGGTTGTCGTGAAATCTGAGAAAATGTGGTTGGTGTAGAAGGTCTGACCTGTCGGGGAGTGGCCCCGGAGGTTGACTCGCCAGGTCTTTTAGGTCTGCGAACCACTCTCTCTCCGGCCACCAGGGCGCTACCAAAGTCATTCTTAAGTTTCGGGCCGTCCTTACTCTGTTGAGTACTTGCCTTATCAACGTGAAGGGGGGATAAGCGTACACGTCTAGGTTGTCCCACCTGTGCTGAAAGGCATCCTCCAAGGCTGCCTTCGGATCTAGTACAGGAGAACAATATACGGGGAGTTGAGCGTTCAGTTTGGTTGCAAAGAGGTCCATCACCGGGGAACCCCAACGTTGGATGATGAGCTTGGCTACTTCTGGAAGGAGGGACCACTCTGTCCCTACTATTTGGCCCACCCTGCTGAGGCCGTCGGCCAGCATGTTCTTTTTCCCGGGAATGAACTTTGCTAATAACACAACCTGGTTCGTTTCTGCCCAATCTAGAATCTTTATGGTGAGATCGCACAACTCCCTTGACTTCAAACCTCCTTGCTTCTTTATGTACGCTACTACTGTAGCGTTGTCGCACATCAACGCCACAGTGTTTCCTCTTAGTAGATCTGCGAAGTGTAGGCAAGCCTTCTGGACTGCCTTCAACTCTAGGACATTGATGTGGAGTTCCTTTTCCCCATCCATCCAGGTTCCTCTCGCTGTCTCGACGAGGAGATGGGCTCCCCATCCCTGGTTGGAGGCGTCTGTGAACAGCAGTAACTCGGGGGGGTCGTTCGCGAAGGGCATCCCCTTGAGTGAGTTCGACCGGCAATGCCACCATTCCAGGGAGGGTCTCGTGTTTGGTAGAACTGGGATTAGTACTTGTTGTGAGTCCAGTTGGCACCAGAGGCTCTTCAGGTTCCATTGGACGTCTCTGAGTCTGATTCTCCCCTGGGGAACCAGTTTCTCCAACGACACCAGATGCCCTATCAGTCTTTGTCAGTCCTTCGCTCTCCTGGGGTGCCCTGATAGGAACGGGCGAATGATCTCCATGAGATTGTTCATTCTGTCTTCTGAAGGGAAAGCTTTTCCCAGAATGGTATCTAGAGTCATCCCCAAGTAGGTCATTCTGGTGGAGGGGGATAGGTTTGATTTTTTCGGGTTGATCACGATGCCCAGATCCTTGCAAAACTGGAGAAGTTTCATCCCTTGCTCCTTCAAGAGGTCCTTCGAGGAGGAAAGAAGCAACCAGTCGTCCAGGTATCGGATGAGGCGAATGCCTCGTTCGTGAGCCCACACTGAGACAGTCGTGAAGACTCTCGTGAATACCTGGGGCGCTGTTGACAATCCGAAGCAAAGGGTCTTGAATTGCAGGATCTGGGAACCCCATTTCACCCGGAGAAACTTTCGACTCGAGGGGTGGACCGGAATTTGGAAGTAGGCGTCCTTGAGGTCTATGGTCATCATGTAATCTTTCTCCCTCAAGGACAGTAGGACTGACTTCGGAGTGTCCATTTTGAAGTCTGTCTTCTTTATGAACTTGTTGAGAGCCGACAGATCTATAACCGGCCTCCACCCCCCCGTCGCCTTTTCTACCAGGAACAGACGACTGTAGAAACCCGGGCCTGGGTGTAGAATCTCCTCCATGGCGCCCTTCTCCAACACGGAGGACACTTCCTTCAGTACGGACACTGTCCAGGGCTCCGCTCCGTGAGCTTTCTATGCCTGCCAAAATAGTCTGAGGCATCCCCCAACCTGAGGCTTGGGCAGGGCTAGGGGCCTCCCACTCTATCTCCTTCTGGAGGAGCGGCCTGAACGGCCTCTCCTGGAGGCAGAATAACCTGTCCTAAAGGAGGCTGAAGCTGCTGGGGCCCCCCTACGGGGGGGCTGAGGTGCTGAGGTCCAGGAGGAAGAAGGAGCTTCTCTCTTCATCATGCTAAGAGAGGCCTGAGACGTCGCGGCACTGTCTGAGACTGACCTCTTGTAGGGCGGTCTCCTTGTGGACGTAGGCCTGGGGGTGCTTAATTATTTTCTCTTAGACACCTTCTCCATAATGGTTTCCAAGTCCTTTAAGGGGAACAAAGAGTCACCCCACAAGGGAAGGCTCCTCATGGCCCGCGCCTCCCTGTCTGGGACCTTTCGGGACACCTTTGCCAGGATGGTGTCCCTCTTGCGGAGTACCCAATTTGCTGTCAGGGCGAGAGATTGGTATGTCAGGAACTTAAGCGTCTTGCCCCCGGAGGTGATAAGTTCCCTCAGGAGGTTTTGCTGTTCCGGGTCTGAAGGATCAAACGTGGCTTGCACCCCTACTAAGGTGGAAGCCCACCAGTCTAGCCAAGAGGAGACGTGCACCAGGTCCCTCGACATTTCCTCCATCATCGCGGCTTCTGATGGAGAAAAACAAACTGGGGCTGAAGAGGCTCTGTCTTCCGAGATGCACTGGCCCAGCATGTCAAGAGAAGGTTCTACTTTGCAGGCTCCTGGTCGACGTCCTTCTGGTACATAGACCTTGCCCTGCGTCTTGAGCCCCTGGAGTAACTTAGAAGAACTCTGAGTCTTGGGGGCTTCGGCGTTACTTGCCACCACTCTATCTACGTATTCCTGTCCCAGGACGAGATCCCGGGCTAGAGGGAGAGCCAGGGAGGTCTTAGGCTGGGTAGGGGCCTGCATTAACCGTATAAGGCTGGACCTCCAATAGTCCTCGTCGGTAGCTAGCAGTTCCTCTATTTTGTGATGCCTCCTGATAAGGCCAATCATTCTTCTATAGGCCGAGTCCTCCGTCGGGGAACCCTCCCTACCGTCAGCCGAAGCCTCGGCTTGAGCCCGGGGAGCTGGGTCACCGGGCACTCCCACCGGGCGCCTTGTTCTTGACACAACAGGCACTCCTCTGCCGAGGTACTGGTCCTCCCCGGCGGAGGCTTCCGCACCAGGGGCAGGGGTTAGCACAGGCATCGCCAACCCAGCGAGGATTAGTGTCCGCTCAAGGTCTCTGGGGGACGAGGACGCGGATCCCGTGGGCTGACCCGACAGCGGGAACCGTTCCGAGGGCCGCACCAGCTGGGCTGGTTCGGCCAGGCTGCCCGTAAGGAAGCGCGGTTCCCCCCGCTGGGCGGGGTGAACCGGAGGCTTCGCAGTCTTATGCCTGCATGTAGAGTCCTTCTCGCAAATCTGCCTGCGAGGGTCAAAACTGTGCTTGGAGGACGGTCTCCTTGGCGAGAAATCCTTGGACCGCCGGTCCGGGGAACATCGTATCTCTGCTTTACGGGGTACGAACACCCAATCGCCAACGGGTGACCTACTCCTCCTGTGTTTTCTTCTTGGAGAACGGGAGCGCTTCCTGCTGTATCTGGAACGGGAACGCCTGCTCCTGGACCGCTCCCTCCGACGTCGATGTTTCCTCCTGGCTTCTTCACCCGACGAGAAAGACTCCTCTGAAGAGCCCGACGTCACTGCACTTACCGTACGGAGGGCGGGAGCGGGGACCGCGGGATACTTCGCGACTCGTTGCGTACCAGAGGTAGAAGGTTGCAGGAATTCTTCGGGAACTTCCGTGAGCGGGGTTGGGAACGAGGTTTGGCGCCCAACACTAGGGAGCCAGGAATCCAGGCCCTCTTCCATTCGCATAGGGGACCTACCCGGTGTCTTAGGAAGCCTCCACCCGAAGGCATCACTCCCTGCAGAACCTAACTTACCCTGGTTGTCGCCGCCTGCCGAAGACCCTGAAATACAGGCCCACGAAGGGGGCGAAGACACAGAAACAACGTTACTACCCCACAAGGGGTCATCGGAGGAAACGTGCCCCCCAAGCACAAGGGCCGAGTCTCCAGAGCACCCTGACACAGCACTACCGGGCTCCTCACTAGCCCGAGAAGGACCTGCAATCCCCACTGCACATTCACCAGATTCCTGGGGAAGAACGCTCGCTTCTTTCCCCACGATGGACTTACCTCGGCCCCTACTCTGGGTAGGGGAAGGCGAGACAGAGGCCCCGTCGGACCGTTCACTGGGCGACGGTAACGGCGAAGAAACGCTAGCCTTCCTGGGTGAACGTTTCGACAATTTTCTCTTCTTAGTGCCGTAACGCACCCACTGGATATCACTCCAACCAACACACTCGGGGCACGTATCTGACGACGAACAAACTTTGCCCCTACATGAAGAGCAAAGGGAGTGAGGGTCCACTTCAGGTTTGGAGAGGAATGCTCCACACGATTTACCAGCTCTAGGCCCAGGACAACGGCGGATTTGCTCCATAACGCACAAACGCAAGACACAGGAACGCAGGGAATCAAGGAATACACTGGGGAAGCACAAGGGCGGAACGTGAATACACAGGAACACAAGGGATAAGTACAAGTTACCACGTGGTAAACACGTGGGACACACGCGGCGCACACAAAGGGTCGAGAGAGAACGAGAGCGACGTGGTGACACGTCGCGACCAGAGAACTTACTGGCGTTATCGACCCAAGCGGACCTCGACCTAGCGCAAAGCCTACCCTCGGGGCACATTCTCTAATGCCGGGGTAGGCCTTCATAGAAAACGGGATTGAGGGTATCCTACACAAAACTCTGGTCGGTAGAGAGGAGATTACAGGTAACTCCTAAGAAAGTAGTTCGAGGTAAGTATTCGTGTTGGAACAAATAAAAATTCAATAATACCGCCGTATTGTGGAAAGCAGCCATGTTTAATCTTGATGAGCGAAAGAAACGGCTTCCCGAGCTGGCAGACAAGGAGAGCAGCTTGCTCTTACAGTATACCCATTAGAAGTCAGACAAGGCACGTGATTGGTTACCGGCGCGAGATCGACGAATCAGAGCACGAGTGGATGTATCCTGTGAGCTGATTGGCTGTGCAACATCGCATCCTTTCCCAGCATCTTCCCTTGGTGTATCCCGCCGCTCCACCAGTCTCTAGTTCATGCTGTACTGTACTCTTACAAGTATCTCACGTTCGAAGTGTTCTGTGATTTATTTAACTTTTGTGAAGCTATTAAAATGCCTGCTAAGCGCCGTGCCTCTATGAAAGATTCTGACACTGAAAAGGTAAAACTTTTAGATATATAGAAGGATAGCAGAAGTTATATGACGGTGGCACACCATTATAGCGTGAACGAATATACGGTGCACTATATAAAGACATATGAAGTGAACATCCGCAGAACTACGACATTAACGTTTAACAAAGAAGCGAAACGTGTGGTATTGCCGTGTAATAAGCAAATTGTTAAGATGGAAGCTGCATTAGCCTTGTGGATTACAGATTATAGGAAAAAAACATGTTTGGATACTAATATGATCAGGACAAAGGCCAAGTCTCTCTTTGATCAAACCTTGCCCGATGACAATAACAAAGAAGAAGAAGCCAATGAAGATGATGCTGACGAACATCAGCATACTAGCACTATGACGAGCGATTCGCTGCCTCGAGAACAAGGCTTTACTGCCAGCAAAGGCTAGTTCAACAAGTTTCAAAAGCGATAAGGCCTCAAAAGTGTGCCTTTGTATGGCGAGGCTGCCTCTGCCGACACCGATGCTGCCCATCGTTACATGGAGGCTGAATTTCCAAAAATGATCAAGGATGGCCAGTGCCTTCCCGAACAAGTTTTCAACAAGGACGAGACAGGTCTTTTTGGGAAGAGAATGCCATCACGTACATTCCTCTTCAAGGATGAAGTGCACAGACCAGGTTACAAGGTGCATAAGGACCAAGTCACACTTACCATGTGTGGTAATGCTGCAGGCTTTATGATGAAGCCAGGCCTTATTTATAAGGAAATAATCTACAGGCCTTGAGAAAAATAAAAATAAGGCTATCCTCCCCGTCTACTGGATGGATAACACAAAGGCCTGGATAACTAAAGCCCTGAAAGCTGACTGGTTCATTCACTGCTTTGTCCCTGAAATAAAACTGTATCTGGCTGAGAAGGGCCTACCTTTCAAGATCCTTCTCTTGATGGACTGTGCAGGAGGCCATGCAACAGACCTGCAGTATGATAGGGTGCAGGTCGAGTTTCTGCTCTCTAACAACACAGCGTTTATACAGCCGATGGATCAAGGGGTCATTCGTGCACTTAAAGCACTCTACACCCGTGCCACGATGGAGGGCCTCATCGCGGCAGTTGACGACGACAACGACGACAATGAAGAAGGCTTCACCTTGAAAAAGTACTGGCACAAGTACAACATTGCATCATGTTTGAATAACTTACAGCAAGCATTGGAATAAATGAAAACAAACCATCAGCTCAAGTTGAAAGAAATCATGGCCTGCTGTTGTTCATGATTACGTAGGCTTCACTCCTGACGAAATCCATCACTCGGCAGTGGAGAAGGCGGTGACGCTGGCCAGCATAATTAAGGATGAAGGATTCGCTAACAGCCTTATCGAGGCCCATTCAGACCCGCTGACAGACAAAGACCTCCTTGAAATGACGAAGCCAGCAAGTGAAGAAGAGAGTGAAGAAGAGTAAGACGAAGAAATGAATAAGACTGGCTTTACTCTGGAGAACTTGCAAGATATATGCAATATGGCAAGGGCATTGGAACACTTTACACAAGAAGTTGATGAGAACATGGTTCGAGCTGTCGAGTTTTGCAACCGTGTTGATGGGGTTATGGCATTATACAAAGGTATTTTACAACAAAAGAAAAAGCAACGACAGCATCTACCCATCACCATGTTCTTGACAAAGTTTAAAAAGCCAGCTTCCCTGTCAGCGCCTGCAGCAGAAGAGCCTTCGGGTGAACATCGACCCTCTACGAGTGGAGTGCCTCTCTCACAAGCACATGACGATGACCCAGCTCCGATATCTGATGAGGATGAGGCGCTTCTAGAACTGCTTTAAAGGCCTCATTATACCTGTGTAGTAACATCATCATCATCATTCATCGAAGTGTACAGATCTGTCACTGTCTTCAGCCTTATCATCGTCATCACCTTCATCATCATTTGCAGCGTCGTCGTTGTAATTACAGCTGAAGATACTGTCATTGGTGAGTGTTAGAACAACATAATATCATATCTTTGAGTGTGTGTTTGTGAATGGTTTGAATGCGGCGATTAAAAACTGTAGATTTATGTAAAATATACAGGGGAGTTAATGTATATTATTTGTAGATTTATATAAAATATTTGAGTGAATGTAGCATACATCACAGCACTGTACAGTAATGATTTTATACTTTAAATACAATAGATTTAAGCATATTATACTATACATATACTGTACATAACATAAATACATACAGTATTTTAAACATTCTTGTACCAACACATACAAAAATTACGGGGGAGGGGCTCAATCCTACTTCGCGGATTTTCACCTATTCCGGGGGGGGGGGGGGGGGGGGGGGGGGGGGGCGGCTACGGTCCCCATTAACCGCGATAAATGAGGTATTACCGTAGTTCCATAGTTTATGTTATAGTACTTTACAAGTTATTTATCTTAATTTTTTTTTACTTCTTGTTATTTCCTAAAATAGTTTATTCTTTATATCTCCATTTCTTTCTATTTTGGGCTACTTTCCCTATTGAGGCCCCTGGGCTTGTGGTATTTTGCTTTCCCAACTTGGGTTACAGCTTAATTTCTAATTATTATACAGTACAATTATAATAATTATCATAATAATAATAATAATAATAATAATAATAATGATAATAAACCTTATTAAAGCATGGGGAGCACAAACAATAACTATAATTTTCATCGTATCGCTTTTGTTCGCAATCTTCAATCAGAAGCAAAGCTACTGGAAAGAGGCCCAAAGCCTATCCTCATCAAGTAAACTAGCACACAACATATGTCATTGTATTAATCAGTGTACCTATAGGTCTGTGTTTTTGCTAGACCAAGAGTATTTCTTCTCTTTCTATCAGTGCTTTCACCATTTAATGAAGATAAATGCAAATACTACTTGGCATTGAAATATGTGCAATTATGAGGAAAGTAAAGATAATGGCATGTGTTGTCCTATTAAGGATGATTCTGTTTATATGATACACATCACCTTAAGTATATCAGACCTCACCTTGATTTCTTAAAAAAAACAATGATATATAATTATATATCATTGTTTTTTTTTAAGAAATCAAGGTGAGGTCTGATATACTTAAGGTGATGTGTATCATATAAACAGAATCATCCTTAATAGGACAACACATGCCATTATCTTTACTTTCCTCATAATTGCACATATTTCAATGCCAAGTAGTATTTGCATTTATCTTCATTAAATGGTGAAAGCACTGATAGAAAGAGAAGAAATACTCTTGGTCTAGCAAAAACACAGACACACTTTATGACATGGAAAAATAACTAGACCTAAAAAGAAAAATGATATACTTAAATTGACACACAAGCAACAATGTTCACTATTACAATATAAAGTATGTCCTCGGGTTACGACGGTCTCGTTTTACTACATTTCATGGATAATGTGCATCTCTTATAAGATAAGGAATTGTATTACATTATTTCCATATAATTCTGCAGCATGTGTATGTCCTCCATGATTTTTCTTTTTAGTCCCAATTATTTTTCCATGTCATAAAGTGTGTTTTTGTTGTAGATTATGACTTTATTAAACTGTACTGCATTAGCAAGTGACTTCCCTATTGTATTTAGGCGTGTTCAGACTAATGCTGAAATTTGACTTGCACCATGGTGTAGGAATGGATCTCCGTCATAACCCTAGGACCACCTGTTCAGTAAGTGCTTACCAGAATGCTCAATGATAGTGATAGCAGACTCCCTTTCATCCGGAGGCAAACGAGCATTGAGTCTTCTAACATCATCGTCAACCATGAGGGAAACTAAAGCTGGTAAAAATTTGGTAACAATTTGAGGATCTAATTTTGGTTCTCGGAATACCTGTAATAAAAAAAGTTTGATGACAAAAAATATTACCTTTAAAATACACATGCAGTATTATGTAGATACAGTATATATGGATAAATCACACCAAGCCTCAAGATTAAGCTATAAATTTACGATCTTCAAAACAACTTAATAAGTTTCTTGAGACAACATCTAATTTTATAAAAAAAAAAAATGAATTTTCTACATCATAGAAACCTTAACTTATGATTTGCTTCGTCAAATCTTGAAGACTTTTTCTTAACGAAAAACAGTGCTGGTGACCCTGCATATATGCATACATATTTCTTACTTAACCGATACAGCTTTTGTACAGTCAGGCTAAATAGTTGCGAGGAATCAGTCGAGTGGTAGTCATGAACTCAGCACAGCTACTAATTGATTTATGTGAGGATTAGATTTAGAATTATGCTTTGCATAACGAATTTCACATATTTCAAATAATTGCTATAATATACAATGAAAAAGAGGTAATTTTGTTCCAATGTAATGACAGAAATCCTTCACTTAACTGAATGGCAATTCCCTTGACGATTATTGGACTTAATAAACGAATTGGTTTTCATCTCAACAAAATATTAGGTTAGCCACATACAGTTGAGATTGTGTAGGATCGAGTGTGCATACGAAGAGGTGGAAGGGAGGCGTAATAAAGGAGTAGTTGTGTCTACGATCGAGCATTCGTGATTGAGTGCACAAGGTAAACAAAGACGTAATGGTGTGAGCTTTGGGCGTAGCTGTGCGAGGTGAGCTCAGACCGCACTCTTCAAGCTGACAACGATCAGTGGAGAGGGGAAACAGTGTTGCTCCCCTTATCATTATGTGAAACTTGTATTTTCTTCCTTGTAAAAGGTATGCACTTGTCTTAGTTAAAATGTATGTATTTTAATAACACTTGCAGAATTATCAAGTTAAGGTTACGATTACGTTACAAGCATTGAAATTGCTTCATGCCGAGCTTGCATGTGGTTGAAATTATGCCACCAACCGTAAGTTAAGATAAGCAATATTATTCCAAGATTTCTGAAAGTGTTTATTCTTGAGTTGCTAGGCTAACTGTGCAGGGTAACCAGTAGGTTAGGTAGGAGTACAGTATAGCCTAGGCTACGAATTGCATGTTGTTTGACATGGGATCGTTGTCCTAAAAGAAGATTTTGTATAACAGGGTACCAGTTTGGAGTACCTGGTTATGTATTAGCACTTGTAAGTAAGAATTAAAATGATCCCGGGAATCAGCCTTTCCCTCAACCTCCGCTACAAAGGAAGATCCGTCCTTCTCCAATGACAAGTGCAAATTTAAATTTAAGACTAGGCTTACAGTATTAGCCTTTACCAAGGTTTGGTTTGTTTAGATAGGCTTGCCAGGAATAAGTTGATTGTCCTAAATTGAAGGGTAGCCTCTTTCTTTATAGTCAATAATACATTAATGTATAGAATTCAGTAAAATTATCAAAAGGGGAAAAAAGAAAAAAATTAAAATAAAGAAAAACAAAACAGTTTGCAGTATGAGTAACTGGCCAGATTCCCCTAGTGAAAACTGATAAAAAGATATTCCCACTAATATCTTTTTATTCAATTACACTAACTGTTATGATGCCCTAATCATAAAAATATGAATAATGAATTTATATGTTATCCAAAATTAGCATAAACTAAAAACCGAAAAAAATAAATCATAAAAGGAAATGTGCTGACAGCATTGGTAAGTGAGATAGGGGGTACTAACAGTCCTGAATGGGTAGTAAGTAACCATTCGAAAGATAACTCACTATCCAGGGTTTGGCCCCATGTCTCTGGAACATTGCCCAATGGCATGATAAGCAATCCTCTCAGTGTCAGAAGAGGGGAACACTGGAAAATGTGTTTCTCTCTCTTTCCCTTCTGCAATGCCAACTGCTTGGAAGGTCCAGGTTAGGTGGCTAGATATGGCTATACGTGCACAGGCTCCTTTCGGGAAGAATTTGAGGCTGTTCCGATCAGAGTACCTGTATAGGAAAGGCCCTGGAGGCCTTCCTTATACCTGATCCTGCAGGCATGGCTAAAATATGTCGCCGTGACTCTGGCACCATGATGCTGGGAACCACTTGGGTGTTATCCAAAGCCCCTGAAAGATAGGTGGTGTCAAAAGGAGCCCTTTCCTTAAGACTACAATTGGCCTTCCTGGACTTCTTCAAACTTTTCTTTTTCATAAACTTGAAAGAACCATCAGAATCTGAATCAAAAGTTGAAGAAAAGGACAAGGAAGAAGAGAGCGTAAGTTTCTTCCTCTTTCTAACCCTCACCTCCGGCTCTGCAAGTATAAGAGTCGAGGTTTGAGTGACTATCGAAGACACCGCTCCTCCTACGGGAGATACCACATGGATTGCCCCAACAGGAACCACAACAATGGGGATTTGAGTAATGGGGGGTTATAGATACACACAAAAAAGCAGGGTCACAGACATAGAGTGAGTGCAAGTTACTGACCCCGGGAACCCCAGGCGCAAAGTTCAGGGAGACGGCCACAGATGAATGGGTGAAAAACACCTAACTCCATACGGCAAATCAAATTACTTATGGTGAATTGTTCATTTAATTTCTAATAAAACCACAACCTTCCACATCCTACTGCCAATGATTTGGTATAAAGGAGGTCAACAACAAATAACAAATAATGAAGAATATAGACTCATTCTAAAGCCATTTGACTGCAAGAGAAAACTGTTTACTAGTGAGATTCATACCATCTTGATATTTCAGATTTAGTGAAGCTTGAGTTAACGAAGTCTGACTGTATTTTGTGAACTTGATGAGTCCTGTTTTACAGGAAAAATAAAGATATTCCTTGGAAGCTGGATGGCCCTAAACAAAGAGGCATTCGTCCTTCAGATATGGATGCTTGATGCTTGGAAATTATCTTTTGGACGAAGAGCCAAATTGAAGCTGTTGTCTCTATCCTGATAGAGGTTTGTTAGAGATACTTGTTGGATGGGCCAAGGTCAATGATAACATAATCAGCCCAATTATCCTGGGAACCACATGAAGGAGGTTGTAAGTTGAGGGATTCATTACACCTCAATTACACATTTTGATACCACCCATACTGCCTGGCTAACTAAATCTTAAAATTTCTCCGAGCTCTACTGTATATGTAAGATGCAAAGCTGAGAGTTGTGAAATAAGAAGGGCTTTATCAACAGTAAAGGAAATAAAAAAAAAAAACTCTCATAACTTTTGTTATCCAAGGCTTAGTTCCTTCTATTGCAAAAACCTCCAAAATTTCTCGAGAAGACCTGTAGAACTGCGAAGAACTGATTGAGATGAGGGATACACACCAAATTTTATTCCTAGAAGCACACTTCCATTTTCAAAGAAATTATCTTGATATCAGATAGCAAATTTGCTCTGAAAAATTAACATACATACACTTCAGTAGAGCTAACATCTAAAAGGACAGGGCCTTAACATCTGCTTTACGTTTTAGACCATGACCTAAATGACTGCCAGTAACTGCTGCACTAATCCTGAATTAAGAAAAGATAAAAGCAACTCATACCGAACTCTTTGCAAGAGTGCCACAAGCATAAAATAAAACACACTGCAAAAAGAGAAACCCAAAACATTAACAAAAAGAAAGATCAGAGTAAAACTTTTTTTTACTAAAAATATGGGATACTAATTAAGGGATTTTGACGAAGGAAAAATCTATTTCTGGGGAGATACCTGTGATGCCCGGTGAAAAGGGTCCTTCTTATCTCTTTTCTGATATAAATACTTCCAAATATACCAGAGAAAGTTAAAGCATGAAATGCAGAGGTTACTACCCTCGCGCGAGCACCCTAAGGGCGTCGTGTATAAAGAAAGGGCGTGTGAAAACCACTATTCACAGGTCATCTTCCATTTAGATCAATCCTTCATCAAAAGGGGGAGCCGCCCTAACGGCACCAACCGAACCCACCTGATCCACTCAGCGACACCTGCCTCGAGCGCCATCTACTCATCCTTCTGTTGGACTTGTACTAACGACGATTGCTTTGTTTTGTGTCTCGCTTTTTAGCTGTTTTTGTGGATTTCTTCATCATGGTTGAAGCTCTCCTTGCTCCTGCACCAATGTTAAGTACCACAGATTGTTTTGACAGTTTTTTCTAGTACCGGGCAAGTAGTGTCAAGTAATAGGAAGTGTTTTTTAATACGTTCGGCCTTGTGCCTTCCGTGGTCCACGCGGCCATTTTTATTGTGTTCTATTTACTTTACGTTGCCCTTTTGGTACTGTTATCTGTTAGGTTCATTAATCTTAAGTAATTTTATTTTAATCTTATTTTAAGATGGTAGGCTCCATGCCTCTGTTTGAACCTTTATCTTTTGTGTGGTACTTATTAGCCGTTTACAAGTCCGTTTCTGTTAACGAAAAATAGCGTTCAGGGGTTTCATTACAGTTTAGTACCGCCGATTCGGTAGGTCTTTTATTATTATCTTTTGATTTATATTATATTTAGAACTGTATTCCCCTGTCGCTATTCTTTGTTAGCTTTATTGTTATTTTCGGACAGATGTGCTTTATTTATTGAGGTTCGTGCTTGTTAGATTGACCGTCGTATCCGACGAGTCCGAGAGAATGGGATTCCCGTTTTCTTTCTTTTAGACTCGGGAGCCTGTTCTCTCTGTCTCACTTAGGGATGACTATGTTATACACGTGTTTATTTTACGGTTACGACGATCTTTCTTGGCTTATTGTCGGTGTTCGATCCATTTCGTGTTAGAGTCGCTTTAGGTATTGGCCTGCCTTGCGCGGCCTTATGTACCCCCCCATAGTTCCACTCTCTCCTCGCTCCGGCATGGGAGTTGGGTCGGAACATTATTCATACTCCGCCGTGAGTTTCAAACTATCTGGGAACGCTTATTACCTATTACCTTTTGCGCCCCTTCGACAGGGAATCCGCCCCTTGTTGGCTTTCCGCAACTTGACTCCGGCTTCGGCCTTCCATTCACACTAATCTGATGTATCTTCTTTTTGTCTTTTACTCTCCGGCACGTCCTCCCGGAGTGCTATGGAGATTTATTACTACATCCAGTTAACGTATCCCTTCTTTGGGTTAAGGATCTATTACCAAACACACACCCTCCCCCTCATAGCTGCCGAGCTTCCATCGCCCTCTGGTTTTCCCTTACATAAGCCATAATTGTTAAAAAGTAATTACTCCGGAGCTCCGGCTCCTACATATGCACTTTATTTATTAGGATCTATCATGGTATATCTTTATTATTTTTAATTTGTAGTAATTACGACGGAGCTCCGGCTCCTTTAGTTACACGACCTCAATTCGGCACATCATCTATAAGCTTCCTTGTCTTTACTGTTATTTTACTTAGTAAAGCCCGTAGGAAACTTTGTACTTATTGATCCTTTTTATTACAGAAAGTACGCTGTGCTGCCAAGGGCTGTTCCGTACCCTTTCTCGATCCGGTAGGCCATGACGTTTGCCGGTCGCATGCCCACTGTGCGATCTCCTTTGTCCGGGAGGATGGCCAATCACCCTATATGATCTGGTTCCCGAAGCATGTGCGCTCTGCTATGAGCTTTCATCCATTCTCCTCAATGATGAGGTAAGTTAGCGATGTTATCTGCATGCTAGTTTTTAAGGCTCCGCTTTATATATCTTGATATCAGATAGCAAATTTGCTCTGAAAAATTAGCATACATAAACTTCAGTAGAGCTAACATCTAAAAGGACAGGGCCTTAACATCTGCTTTACGTTTTAGACCACGACCTAAATGCATGCCAGTAACTGCTGCAATAACCCTGAATTAAGAAAAAATAAAAGCAACTCATACAGAACTCTTTGCAAGAGTGCCATAAGCATAAAATAAAATACACTGCAAAAAGAGAAACCCAAAATATTAACAAAAAGAAAGACTAGAGTGAAAAACTTTTTTTTTACTAAAATATGGGATACTGATTATTAATGAATTAAGACATTAAAATGCTGCTAATGTCCACAGAGGCTGGCAAATTAATCAGGTTTTCTTTTAGTTTCCACACTCACTGGCTATACAGTATATATACATTTCCCTATTACAATTACCCCACCTAACTAACTTTTAATCTATAAATTACAGTAGATATCATATAACTTAATTCTCAAGTAGTTTCATAAATATTGGAATATGTATAACTTAAGACTATACTTATATAAAATAATAATTAAAAACACTTACCTGACTCTCTATCATATCCCAGCTGTGAAGTCCTAACGCAAGCATACGCAACATTAAGACCAGAACAGAATTCTCCTATGGATTACAAAAAAGGTGTTAGTAACAATAAATAGTGGGTTCATAAACAATCTTAATTACTATACTGTACATAACTTAGCTATTATTTCATTAATTTTTATTACAATATAATAGTCGCCAACTATGCAAGAATTTGGGTATATCCATGGCATCGCAGAATCGGAAAATAACATATTTCGAAACACATAATGGAAATAATTCCATTAGGGCTAAGACAAACTGCTACTTGCCCAATCAAACTTTTTTTTTGCTACTGATATTCAATACTTTCTATTTACAGTATTTTTTTCTAATATGAAATTGATCTTATGAATAAATAAAACATTAAAAAGGTTTTAAACTTTTAATAACTCGAAAAAGTTTAGAAATACACCCAGGATGGGTAATAAATACCTCATATTTCGATGTATAAAATGACCTAAGATTACGGCAAATTTGAATCGATTATGTATCCCTTGAGGTCAACTAGTTAATTACAAAAAGTGTATAAGCTAGCTCTTGCTGTATCATTTGGAATCCAGAATTACCTATATAAAGGCAATTTTATATCATGATTTTCCTAAATTCCCCACTAAAAACGGCAACCATTGTTTTGTTTATTTTTCATCACCAATAATAACGAATAAACGAAAACATTTACACATTTGTGTATAGGTTAGCTTTTGCATCAACAGATATCATACCAAATATTGATTTTGTAATGAATTTGTTATTACTAATGTTCTTTTACTTACTTTTTCCTAAGAATTTCAAAATAAATGAAATGAATATGATTTTACATCACATTTTTCCTAAACACGCTGCATAAAAAAGAAACTATTTGTTTGTTTACATTTCATCGCCAACCATAACAAACAAACGAACACATTTACACGTTCGATGTCACAGAGAAGATGGTACAAAATTGGACAAAGTTAGGATAATTTGAATCATGATGGATTTTTAATGAAAAATTAAAATCATACAAATCTACATGTTATCATTACTGTTATTGACACTACAATTAAAACTATCAAAAGGGTAGAGAGAGAGAGAAAGAGAAAGACAGCATCAACTTGGTGCCTGTCCCAAGCCCGGGGAAATGGGGAGTGTTGGCAGCAGGAAGGCAACTGGCCATGAAAAATTTGCCAAAACCAATATGGCCAGTAGAGATTGTGAGAGTAGAAGTGTGGGACAGAGGTAGATGGAGAACGCTGACCAGAAACATCGACCCCACATAAAAGTGGAAAAAGATGCAGATAACAAAGAAGAAGAAGAGGGGGTTCCCAGCCCCCTCATCCCGTCCCTTTTAGTCATCTCTAACGACACGTAGGGATACGTTGGCGCTATTCTAATTGTTTTTATGCCCCCATGGCCACAGAAATAAGCTGCATAAAGAGTGTCAATACGGTAGATATGATAATGAAGAGCATATAAAAAATACTTTAAAACTAGACACTTGGCTAGTAAATCAGTTTTGATAGATATTATGACTAATAAATAACGAAAAAAATTACCCTTGGCATAGCTTCATTGTTCATTAGATGCTGCAAAAGACGAATCACAGAGTTGGCTAAAAAGTTTATAGCATAGGGATCACAAAGTATCATGGAAAGATCACCCAGTACTTGTTCTTGTCCTCTTCTTATACTGTCCAGAAAACCTTGAAGTTCTCGAGACCTGCCAGTAAAATTACCTGCATTACAAAAACCACATAATACGTGTATCAATATTATGAAAAGTTCTGTTTTAGATCTATGAATCTGTTTAAAAGAATCCTTAACCCCCTGAGTGACATTGAGAGTATTTGATGTCTGCTTATTCTACTCCCTTTGGTGCCATTGGAGGTTTTAAAGTCTAGTAACTGACAGTTTTTCTCTTTCTTTTATTATTTATATATATGAAAAATTATATTTTAATTATAAAATAAATTTTTGAATATACTTACCCGGTGAATATATAATAGCTGCTGCTCAGCGGCTCGACAGAAAACACACACAAAAACTCGCGAGCGATCGCTATGAAGGTTGCGGGTGTGCCCACCAGTGCCAACTGTCGGCCAGATACCACACATGCATGTAAACAAGCCTTCAATTCTTCTCGTCCCGCTGCGTCTATTGGGGAGGAAGGGAGGGCCTTTAATTTATATATTCACCGGGTAAGTATATTCAAAAATTTATTTTATAATTAAAATATCATTTTTAAATATTTAACTTAGCCGGTGAATATATAATAGCTGATTCACACCCAAGGCGGTGGGTAGAGACCAGAGTTAATTGAGTTTACAGCGTATATGCTTAGAGTTTTTGACAGTTATCAATATAACAAAACCCAAATATATAGGTACCTGGTAAGGAAGTTGACTTAGACGATTACTCTGCCTTGTAAGTCTGTCTTCCTTACGAAGCCCAGCGATCCTCTTAGGATGCTGAAGGACTCCCAGGAGCTGAAGTATGAAGGGTTGCAACCCATACCAACAGGACCTCATCAAACCCCTAATCTGGGCGCTCTCAAGAAATGACTTTGACCACCCGCCAAATCAACCAGGATGCGAAAGGCTTCTTAGCCTTCCGTACAACCCAAAAAAAACAATATTAAAAAACATTTCAAGAGACAGATTAAAAAAGGATATTGGAATTAGGGAAGTGTAGTGGTAGAACCCTCACCCACTACTGCACTCGCTGCAACGAATGGACCCAGTGTGTAGCAGTTCTCGTAAAGAGTCTGGACATCTTTTAAGTAAAATGACGCGAACACTGACTTGCTTCTCCAAAAAGTCGCGTCCATGATACTTTGCAGAGATCTATTTTGCTTGAAGGCCACGGAGGTTGCTATAGCTCTAACTTCGTGCGTCTTAACCTTAAGCAAACATCGGTCTTTCTCATTCAAGTGGGAATGAGCTTCTCGTATTAAAAATCTGATAAAATATGACAAAGCATTCTTTGACATAGGCAATGATGGTTTCTTGACTGAGCACCATAATGCCTCAGATTTACCTCGTAATGACTTAGTACGAGCTAAATAGAACTTAAGAGCTCTAACAGGACATAACACTCTTTCCAGTTCGTTGCCTACGATCTCTGATAAACAAGGAATATCAAAAGATTTAGGCCAAGGACGAGAAGGCAGTTCATTTTTGGCCAGGAAACCAAGTTGAAGAGAACAAGTGGCTTTTTCTGTAGAAAAGCCGATGTTCTTACTGAAGGCATGCAGTTCACTGACTCTTTTAGCCGAGGCCAAGCACACTAGGAAAAGTGTCTTGAGAGTGAGATCCTTCAGGGAGGCTGAATGTAATGGCTCAAACCTGTCTGACATGAGGAACCTTAGGACCACGTCTAAGTTCCATCCAGGAGTTGCCAAACGACGTTCCTTAGAGGTTTCAAAAGACTTAAGGAGATCTTGTAGATCTTTATTGTTGGAAAGATCTAAGCCTCTATGCCTAAAGACCGAAGCCAACATGCTCCTGTAGCCTTTGATCGTGGTAGCTGAAAGGGAGCGAACTTTTCTCAGGTGTAAGAGAAAATCAGCGATTTGGGCTACAGAGGTACTGGACGAGGACACAGATGCTGACTTGCACCAGTCTCGGAAGACTTCCCACTTCGACTGGTATACTCTAATGGTAGAAGCTCTCCTCGCTCTTGCAATCGCACTGGCTGCCTCCTTCGAAAAGCCTCGAGCTCTAGAGAGTCTTTCGATAGTCTGAAGGCAGTCAGACGAAGAGCGGGGAGGCTTTGGTGTACATTCTTTACGTGGGGCTGACGTAACAGATCTACCCTTAGAGGAAGACTCCTTGGAAAGTCTACCAGCCATCGAAGTACCTCGGTGAACCATTCTCTCGCGGGCCAGAGGGGAACAACCAACGTCAACCTTGTCCCTTCGTGAGAGGCGAACTTCTGCAGTACCTTGTTGACAATCTTGAATGGTGGGAATGCATATAGGTCCAGATGAGACCAATCTAGAAGAAATGCGTCTATGTGTATTGCTGCTGGGTCTGGGACTGGAGAGCAATAGATTGGAAGTCTCTTGGTCATCGAGGTTGCAAAGAGGTCTATGGTGGGTTGACCCCAAGTCGCCCAAAGACTCTTGGACACGTCCTTGTGGAGGGTCCATTCCGTAGGAATTACCTGACCCCTCCGACTGAGGCAGTCTGCTAAGACGTCCAAGTCGCCCTGGATAAACCTCGTTAACAGGGAGATGCCTCGATCTCTTGACCAAATGAGCAGGTCCCTTGCGATCTCGTACAGCGTCAGGGAGTGGGTGCCTCCTTGCTTGGAAATGTATGCCAAGGCTGTGGTATTGTCGGAGTTGATCTCTACCACTTTGTTTCGAAGGAGACTCTCGAATTTCATCAAGGCCAGGTGGACTGCCAAAAGCTCCTTGCCGTTGATGTGCATGCTCCTCTGACTTGAGGTCCACAGACCTGAGCATTCCCGACCGTCCAGGGTCGCACCCCAACCCAAATCCGACGCGTCTGAGAATAGTACGTGGTTTGGGTTCTGAACTGCTAGGGAAAGTCCCTCTCTCAGACTGATATTGTCGTTCCACCAATTCAGGCATGCCTTTACTGGTTCGGAGACCGGGATTGAGACCGTCTCTAATGTCTTGTCCTTTTTCCAGTGAAAGGCTAGATGGAACTGGAGAGGTCGAAGGTGTAGCCTTCCTAGCGAGACAAACTGCTCCAGGGATGATAGAGTTCCTACTAGACTCATCCAATTCCTGACTGAGCACCGTTCTCTCTTCAACATCAGTTGGACTTTGAGCAGGGCTTGCTCTATTCGGGTGGCAGACGGAAAAGCCCGAAAAACTGGACTGCGAATCTCCATCCCTAAATACAGTATAGTTTGGGATGGAATCAGCTGGGACTTTTCTAGGTTGACCAAAAGTCCCAATTCCTTGGTCAGATCCAATGTCCAATGAAGATCCTGCAGACAGCGATGACTGGACGAGGCTCTGAGAAGCCAGTCGTCCAAGTACAGGGAGGCTCGGATTCCAGATAAATGGAGGAATTTTGCTACATTCCTCATAAGCCTCGTAAACACGAGAGGAGCAGGACTTAGGCCAAAGCACAGGGCCCGAAACTGGTATACCACATTGTTGAAAACAAACCTCAGAAACGGTTGGGAATCTGGGTGTATGGGGATGTGGAAGTACGCGTCTCTTAGGTCGAGAGAGACCATCCAGTCTCCCTTTCTGACCGCTGCTAAGACTGATTTCGTGGTCTCCATGGTGAACTTTGTCTTCGTAACAAAGACGTTGAGTGCACTGACGTCTAGCACCGGTCTCCAACCTCCTGTCTTCTTTGGTACTAGGAAGAGACGGTTGTAAAACCCCGGTGATTGAAGGTCCGAGACTTTCACCACCGCTCCCTTTTCTAGCAATAGAGACACTTCTAGGTTCAGGGCTTGTCTTTTTGACTCCTCTCGGTACCTGGGAGAGAGGTCGATGGGGGAAGTCGCTAGAGGAGGTTTGCGTACAAATGGAATTTTGTACCCCTCTCTGAGCAACCTCACAGATTGTTGGTCTGCGCCCCTCTTCTCCCAGGCCTGCCAGAAGTTCTTCAATCTGGCTCCTACTGCTGTCTGAGGCTGCGGGCAGTCAGACTCTGCCACGTGAGGACTTGGCTCCTCTCTTCTTTCCTCTCTTTCCCTCGGCACGAGTACTTCCCCTGCTGGGAGCTCTGCCACGAAAGGGCGGAATAAATCTGGACGCCGGAGTGTCTATCCTAGGTCTAGCAGAAAAGGATGTAGAAGGAGTCCCTTTGCGAGCAGAGGACGCCACCAAGTCATGGGTGTCCTTCTGCACGAGTGAAGAAGCTATGTCCTTAACCAATTGTTGCGGGAACAAAAACTTAGATAAGGGAGCAAAGAGCAGTTCAGATCTCTGACAGGGAGTAACTCCTGCCAAAAGAAAAGAGCAAAGGGACTCTCGCTTCTTTAAGACTCCCGACGTAAAAGAGGAGGAGAGCTCATTGGAACCATCGCGGATGGCTTTATCCATACAGGACATAATCAGTAAGGAGACATCTCTATCAGCCGATGAGATTTTCCTACTTAAGGCTCCCAAAGACCAGTCAAGGAAGTTGAAAACTTCAAAGGCTCTGTAAATGCCTTTCAGCAGATGGTCAAGGTCCGAGGAGGACCAACTAATCTTCGAGCGTCTCATGGCTAGGCGGCGGGGAGAGTCTACAAGGCTTGAGAAGTCACCCTGGGCAGAGGCAGGGACTCCCAAGCCGAGAACTTCTCCCGTGGCATACTAGACGCTCGATCTAGACGAGAGTTTCGACGGAGGGAAGGCAAATGCCGTCTTCCCCAAACTCCTCTTGGTTTCCAACCAGTCGCCTAAAAGCCGTAAAGCTCTCTTGGAAGAGCGAGAGAGCACAAGTTTTGTAAAGGCTGGCATGTTAGCAGGTAAGCCTAGAGCAAACTCAGACGGTGGCGAGCGAGGAGCAACAGCGACGAAGTGATCGGGAAACAACTCCTTAAAAATTAACATGACTTTCTTAAAGTCCATTGATGGAGGAACTGTTCTAGGTTCGTCTACATCCGAAGGATGATCATCATGCTGAGGGTCAGCAACGTCCTCATCTGAAGGGTCCTCATCTGACAACTGTTGAGTAACAAGCAAAGGGGTTGGCAATGCTTGACACGCAGAGTCCACATGCACTGGTGCATTAGTAGCAGTCCAGGACGCAACGTCATGTAACTGCTTAACAGTCTGTGAACTGTCAACAACAACAGGAGCGGGAGGACGCTCGATGTCAACTCGAGACTGTTTTGACTGCCTAGTCTGAGCAGTCAAAACAACTCTAGACTGCGGTGGTTGACGCTCAGCGTCAAAACAAGTCAACTCCACTGGTTGGCGAACGTCCTGAACGTCAACAGGAGCATTAGGAAGTGGCCTAACGTCCAAATGCGACTGAAAGTCAACACGTGACCGCATCGAGTGAGGCTCTACATAGCGTGACTGACGTGACTTAGCAACGCCAACGTCAACAGGACGAGCAAAGGTTCGTTTGGGCGGCTGAAGGCCAGGATCTCGATGAGATAAACGGCGAGGATCAACGTGAACCTTATCGGCAGAATAGTCTTCCATAAGGGAGGCGAGCTTAGTCTGCATGTCTTGCAGTATAACCCATTTAGGATCAACGGGAATGGGTGCGGTAAACGACGGGGTTAACGTCTGAGACGGCACAACCTTGCCTACACCAAGACTCTCTAAGCCTGTGTAACGTTGTTGCTTAGGCGGCGAGCAGTCATCCGATGACTGCAACGGGTCAGAACTGTCCCAATGACTGCATCCAGGACGCTGGACCTGTCCTGAAGGGACCGACTTTCGCTTAAGGGGCCTAGAAACCTTGCTCCACGGTTTCTTATGCGAAAAGCCTTCGGATGACGAGGAGAAAATGGGCTCTCTCGTCTTATGGTAAGGGCGATCTTGGTGAGACACGCCTGATACCATAGAGGGAACGTCTGTTCGCTGATCAAGGCCTCTCGAACCCATAAGTCGTACGACATTACTTCTCCCCTGGGCTTGGGAGCTTGCAAGAGGTCTCGGACTAGGTGAACGACAGGCACGAACAGACGAACCCTCGGTCGCAACACTGTTCACAACACTTTGCGCACTAATTACTTCCCCACTATTTTCCGCTGTGGCACTCTGACACTTAAGCTCTTTAACGTCAGCCATGAGTTGATTACGATCAGTTGCTAACGCTTCAACTCTTTCACCCAAGGCATGAATGGCACGTAACATGTCTTGCATTGATGGTTCCTGAGTGCCAGAAGGGGGGTTAGGTACAACCACTACAGGGGAAGGATTAGGATCAGGGGCATGTGGAGAGGAAAAATCTACTGACCTAGAGGAACTCCTCCTTACCCTATTTCTCTCTAGCTTACGAGAATACTTGTCGTATTCGAGCCAATCGAATTCCGAAAGGCCCACGCATTCCTCACACCGATCTCCTAATTGACAAGTTTTACCCCGACAATTAGAACACACAGTATGTGGGTCGAGAGAGGCCTTTGGAAGACGCCTATTACATTCCCTAGCATTACACTTACGAAATCTAGGGGCTTGTGAAGCGTCAGCCATTTTGAATTAGTCAAAGAAAGTCCAAAAAACAATCCAAGTCATCAACAATTAAATCTGTCCAATAAAGAGTTCAAGAGTTTAAGTTGAGGAAAAACACCTGCACTGCGAAAGCTCAAACCAAAATGAAGTACTTCACCAAATATGTTGAGAAAACTCCAGGTTATACAGCGAGTATTGATACGTCTTGTCGTCAAGGTCGACAGAGAAGAATTGAAGGCTTGTTTACATGCATGTGTGGTATCTGGCCGACAGTTGGCGCTGGTGGGCACACCCGCAACCTTCATAGCGATCGCTCGCGAGTTTTTGTGTGTGTTTTCTGTCGAGCCGCTGAGCAGCAGCTATTATATATTCACCGGCTAAGTTAAATATTTAAAATTTTACAATATGTGTAACATAAATAAATAGAAAAGAAATTTACAGTGCTATATAAAAATAAGTGTTGGAAAGTCCTGCTTTGTACAATTTATTTGCTGAGTTAAGTAAAATGTCCAAATACAGGACCTGGGACTTAATTGCTAAAACATTTGGTGGGGGGGGGGGGGGGGTGGCCCTCAAATGTCAAATCAAAGTACTGTATAGGAAGAAAACCTCAGAAAAGTTGTAAAAAATAGTATATGGTAAGCCATATTTATAGTAAGCACTCTCATATTCAGTATAACAACACCAAGGGATACGCAAATTAAGTAGAATAACCTAGGATAGTTTAAGTTAAGCTATCCAAAATCATAGTTAGAATAAATGCTGAGCCTGTATGAATGTAAACTACAGTATACTCCAATAATGTATGAAATCCAAAGATATGAGATTTATCTATCATTTTAGTTTGCATTAAAGATAAAACATAAGCCAAAATATAATTTTGTAAAAAAATACTGCATTGTACTGAAAAAAAACTGCCAAAGTAGTTTAGCTGACCAAAATCCCTGAAAAATAAATATAAGAATTATATCATCATACTTAAGCTATGTAATCAATAGGAAGTATGTGTACAGTGAACCCTCGCTACTTCGCGGTTCGACAATCGCGGATTCACCACTTCGCGGGGTTTTTCCATAACCCATATATATATACATATCGCGGATTTTCCGGAAAATTCGAAAATACCGCGAAATCTGAAGACCCCCAAATACGATATTTTGTTACCTGTAATTCCATTAATACTGTAATTAGTAATATCTGCTCTTACTGATTGTTCATTGCATTACATATGATATATAATTCAGCACAGAAAGAAATAAAACACGAAAAGAGAATGTGATCATACGATAATTCAGTACGTAGTAAAATTAAATCGAACATGAAACGCAAATCAGATGCAGTCATACCATATTAGAATGGTGTGTACTGTAATGGATGTGCTTCTTTTCCATGAATCTTTTGTATGTATACGTACGTAGTACAGTACTGCATCCAATAATATTCTTTGTTGCAAAAATCACATTTCGAATAAGCGTACGAGAGAGAGAGAGAGAGAGAGAGAGAGAGAGAGAGAGAGAGAGAGAGAGAGAGAGAGAGCGTAAAATAGCGTACGTAAAGTGTGTATTATTATTATTGTTGTTGTTGTTAATAAAATTATTATTGTTATTATTATTATCATTATTATTATTATTGTACAGTATTATTATCATTATTTATTATTATTACGGTATTGTACTTAATCTACGTACGTTCAGTAAGCGCGGGGCATCTTCTATGAGTAGGTAACCAACGCATCATAGTACTGTAAGACGGGTTGTGATTGGTTCAAGCGCTGATAGATGACGAATCAGAACTCAAGTTTTGTTATCTAGCCTGTGATTGGTGTTTTGCCCGCATCTTCTACCCGCAGCATCAAAGTTCTCGCGGGGCTGGATCGTTCACTCTCTGTTACCGCGTATCGCTGAGTAGACGTTCTTAAGTTTGTGAAGTTTAATCTGTGCTGTGTGCGACCTTTTTAAGTTGAACTTTTTGTTACAGTACTGTACGTAAATCCTACTGTAATGGCTCCCAAGCGTTCTGCTTCTCTTAAGGCTGGTAGTGAGCCTAAACGCCACCGAAGGATGATGACGATAGCTGAGAAGGTTACGCTTCTCGACATGTTAAAAGATGGTAGAAGTTACGCGGCCGCCGGCCGCCATTTTGGCATCAACGAATCCACCGTTCGCTATATCAAAAAGGACGAGGCGAACATTAGAAAGACGGCTGCAATCACCTTTAGCAGATCAGCGAAGCGAGTCGTTACAACGCGTAATAAAACGATCGTACGCATGGAAGGTGCTTTAGCTGTGTGGATTGCCGACTGCCGGAAGAAGAACATAGCGTTGGATACGAACACCATCCAAACAAAGGCTTTGAGTTTATATGAGAATTTTGCTGCAAAGGAACCTAAAGACGACGACGGCAACCATGCTGAAGATGATGATGATGCAGATGATCCTCAACCAGGGACATCCACTGATTCCCAGCCTCAGAAACGTTTTTCCGCAAGCAAAGGATGGTTCGCGAAGTTTCAGAAACGCTTCGCCCTGAAAAGCGTTTCCCTGCATGGGGAGTCTGCTTCCGCTGACACTGCCGCTGCTGAAACTTACGTGAACCAGACGTTCAAGAATATTATCGCCGAAGGTGGATACAAGCCGGAACAAGTCTTTAATATGGATGAGACTGGCTTGTTTTGGAAGAGAATGCCGTCGCGAACTTTCCTGTTCAAAGAGGAAGCCAAAGCCTCTGGCTTTAAGGCATTCAAGGATCGCGTTACCCTCGTGATGTGTGGAAATGCTGCTGGATTTTTGTTAAAGCCGGGGCTTATTTATAAGTCGAAAAATCCTCGCGCTTTGAAAAATAAAAATAAGAATCTCCTTCCCGTGTACTGGATGCATAATCAAAAAGCATGGATTACGAAGATGCTGACCTCCAACTGGTTCCACCAGTGTTTTATCCCGCAAGTCAGTAAATATCTCTTAGAGAAGGGCTTGCCATTCAAGATCCTTCTCCTTATGGATAACGCTGGTGGACACGCAACTGACCTGTCGCATGAGGGCATTCAGGTTGAGTTCCTGCCACCCAACACCACGTCATTAATTCAACCGATGGACCAGGGGGTTATCAGGGCGTTCAAGGCCCTCTACACGAAGAATACCTTGGCGGACCTCGTTGCGTGTGTGGATGCTGCCCAAGATGACGAGGATGAAGATTTCAACTTGAAGGCGTACTGGCGGCAGTACACCATAGCCACGTGCCTGCAGAATATTCAGAAGGCACTTCAAGAGATGAAACCTGCAACCGTGAATGCGAGCTGGAAGAAGTTGTGGCCCGATATTGTTTACGACGACAAGGGATTTACTCCGTCGGAAATCCAACACTCTTCAATACGGAAATCTGTGCAGTTGGCTGCCATAATTGGAGGTGACGGGTTTGGCGACATGACGACTGAAGACGTCGACGAGTTGTTGGACTGTCATTCCCAGCCCCTAACTGACGCAGACCTCGAAGACCTGACGAAATCGGCAAGTGAGGAAGAGAGTGATACCCAGGAAGAGACCCAAGAAAATGTCGAAGAAACGGGCTTAACATTAGAACGGCTTGCCAAGGCCTGCAACCACGCGAAGGAGTTGAAAGAAATGTTGCAAGAGTGGGACGAGGATATGGTTCGCTCGATGCAATTCTGCAACAAGGTTGATGACATAATGACTCCCTACAAAATGCTCTTGGATCGAAAAAAGAAGCAGCGGCAACAACTTCCGATCACAATGTTCTTCCAGCCTCGCAAAAAAGAGCCAGTTCCTCCTGCTAGTACGCCTTCGGAAGAAATTGAAGTTTCCCAGGAAGAAGTTGAAGAGGTGTCCCAGGAAAAGACACCTCCGTCTGAAGAGACGTAAAATACTATCATTGGCTGCACAGTAGAACACATCATCAGCTTCATCATCATCATTTCTACTGTGCAGCAAATTCATCGCCATCACCATTCAAGTTTTTCTTCAACTTCTTTCGTGGTGAGTACAGTAACAATCTTTATTTTTTACTTTAACATTCTTACTGCCTGTTTTATAGTTTAGTAATGTACTGTACGTACTGTATGCATTAAGTTAAAGGGAAGGTTTTAAAAGTCTACATGTTGTAACCTATCATATTTTTTTTGTTTAAAATTTACATTTACGTACGTAAAACAATCTCTCTCTCTCTCTCTCTCTCTCTCTCTCTCTCTCTCTCTCTCTCTCTCGTAAATTGTTTTCCTGCTTTGCTACGTACAATACTGTATAATTTATATTTGTAAGGTAACATATTTTGTAAATGCTTTTACTGTAAATACTGTATGTACTGTATCATTATTTATCACTATCATCATGCGTGTTAAATGCCTTGTTTGTTCTGAGCGTGGTTGTTTACTGAGCGTACACGCCGTCGTTTCAGGCGGCGTCATAAAGAAAAACATTTCATTTGGAAGTCCTAAGAAAAATATGTAAACTAAAACATTGGTAATAAACAAATCAACATACAGTACAGTACTGTATAATCAATATAATCGATGCAAAAACTAACCTATACATATATGTGTACTGTACACTAAATGAGTTTGTTTCTTCATTATGATCAGAGATGAACGTAAACAAAACATTGGTTGCCATTTTTTATCGTGCTTTTTAGGTGTTTAGGAAACGCATGATATAAAATCGCCTTTAATATTTGTGCCTGTTTTAGTTTAGGGTGCTGTAGTACATGCATTAAGTGTTCTGTACATTAAAGGGTGGTTTGTTAACAGTACTACGTACAAGGGAAGGTTTTAAAAGTCCGAATATACATGTTAAATAAATAGGTAAATATGATGTCACTACTTCGCGGATTTTCACCTATCGCGCCCGCGTCTGGAACCTATCTACCGCGATAAACGAGGGTTCACTGTACTGCACAATCTGATTAAGTATCTTTATGCAATAACTAGTTAAAGAACATTTATATTTCATTTCCAGCACTTTTCAGCAAGAAAGAAAAGAGGATGTTTACATCCACCAGGCATCCACTGATTCATCACCTCTTCTACCTATGACATGCATATCTTTATGTACAAGAAAAAATTATTAAAGGGGAGTTGCAAAAAATGGATAAAGTTAAAATCTATACAAAAGTTCTAATAGAAAATTGTAAATAAAGCATACTATATGATAATCAACAACTAGTTTCAATTGTTCTTAGTTAAAAAGTTTTGTAAATTTTAATGAAGACTTTCCAAGTAAGACAACTTTGTATTTCAGAAAATAAATTATAACTTTGAACATTTTGTACTTTATACTTGCATGAATGGCATACAGTATCATATTCATATGCCCATTTACAATGTCATAAACATTTCACACCTTTACATAGAAAATCAAGAGTGAATAACTAGCCTATTAAAAGAGTGGCTAGCTTAGTCATATGGATTCATAGTGAAGAGTGACAAATTTAGATATTTGGATTCAGAGTGATTAGCTTTGTTATTTGAATCCAGAGTAACAAGCATAGACATTAGGATCCAAAAAGTGATTAACCCAGTCATTTGGATCCATGAGTGACTAGCCTAGCTATTTGGAACTGAAGAATGACTACCCTATATGTATGTGATTCATAGGTCTAAAAATATTTAAAATACTTTCTACCTATATGTAAAGAATAAATGTTGCCTAGCCTAGCCTATATCTATTTGAATTGTAGGTGGGTTGGTTTTGCCATAAACAAAAATTACTTGATTGCATAATTAATTCATGTTCAACGTTTAAAGCATTGTAAAAAATATGAAATCTCCGATAGCCTACCTGTGATTGAATCACAGGTGAGCTTGATTTGCTATGTAAAAAACATCATAGAGCATGATTTCATTACACAAATACTATTAACTTCTATGAACTTTATCAACAATTATATTGCTTCCCTCTTGAAGCTATGTCGATATCTATCCCAAAATAAAAATTTCTCTATCTCCCATTGCAAAATGTCTACCTATCTGGGTACCACCATGCCTTCTGGCTGTTGATGGCAACTTACTAGTCGATGACATGACCATTTACCTTCTGCTTTTCAGTTTATCTTGTTGCTCGTGTCTAATAAAATGTTCTAATCTGACCTAACGATACAAAGATAATTTTTGTACTTCACTTTCAACAAATAAATCACAATGCAGATGAGAGAGAGATGTGTTTCTGCTTAGAGGGAGAATCTCCCTCCATGAAAATTTCTGGTGAAACATTATGAGTTCTCTATTTTGAATCACATTTACTATTACTAACCGAATCACTTATTTTAGGCTTACTGGACATTTATACGTCTGTTTTATTAGACTGATCTTTGCCTTTCTCAAGGAACCTATCTAGAAGTACTGTAATAACTTTTGTCTCTTCTTTAAAATGGCATGAAAAACTAACATTGCATTGTTGGTAAGAAGATTTGCTGATTGCCCTGCTGAAGTCAGAGGGACAAAAAGGTTTAGTTTCACAAAGTGATAGTTCAGCAACCTCACTCTGAGAAATATTTGGAATAGATTTACTCCTCTAGAATAGTTTTCTTTTAGACTTGAAAAAGATTAGTTCAACATATATATGACATGAGGAAGGAAAATTACTTATAGAATACATGTCAAGTTAAACATATTTACTGTACAGTCTTATACAGAAATAAAAACTTGATATTACAAAGGTCATAAAGAGATCAAAACTTGATATAATAAAAGAATGGAAAGTTATCTACAGGAGACTTGATATGATAGGGTTAACAATGACAAAGTCGATTTCTCAAAGGCTTTAACTAGAAGTCTAGTTTTATTAGGATTTACTGGGCATTGTAATAACTGTGAAAGATATGGTGTAAATACAAATTTACAGTTTAGTTATTCACTTAAACTTGGTTCAAGTCATACCGTTATTTTTTTCATTGAGAAAGTTTAAGGTTTTATATCTCTTATACGGTATAAGATAAGGTAGTGGGCTTAGAATTGGAATCCAATCCAGAAATTTGAGTGGCTATGGGTTGACTTGGGATTAGGATTGGTTACCTTTTAAAATAATCTCGGGTGGTGGTTAAATCTATTAATCTACACTTACATACACCCATGTCTTTCCTTCACTATCTCGCCTCCATCAGAGTGTAACAATCAGCAATTTAGACATCAGGGGAGCTTTCTAATTTCAATGATAGAATTTGGTATTTCTATATTTACCTGATATTCATATGCAAGACTCCTCCTTCACACTGATAAGTAATATCAAGAGAATAATGAATGGGTTTATGACTTTTAGAACTGAAAAGCAAGAGGTACATCGTTGTGTCATCAACTGTCAGATGGCATGGTGGTTCCCAGAGGGGAGGCCATTTTGCAGGGGGGAGAGAACAAGAATATTTTGATTGTATTTTTTTAGTAAAAGCAATATGAACATCAGGTGATTATAAAAATAAACTATTATTAAAATTCTGTTTATTGCCCCATAATTTGCATCATGTATTAATTTTGCTTAGATCATTGTTAGCAACCACAGGCCTAAACTCAGCAGCATAATCAATAAGTTTGTTTTTAAAGCCAAACTACATATGTATAAATATGAAAAGTAAAGGCAAAGAATATCATCCTGAGGATCACTGGAGATTACATTCCTGTAGTCACAATGATCCCCATCAACAACTATTCTTTACAATATCAAAAACTTTAAGTAATTTTTATTTTTCCTAACATACTTACCGAGAACTACTTTCTTAGGAGTTACCTGTAACCTCCTCTCTACCGACCAGAGTTTTGTGTAGGGTACCCTCTATCCCGTTTTCTATGGAGGCCTACCCCGGCATTAAAGAATGTGCCCCGAGGGTAGGCTTTGCGCTAGGTCGATGTCCGCCCGGGTCAACATCTCCAGTAAGTTCTATTGAAGTAGCACAATACTTGCAAGGGAAGAGAGGCACTCGGGGAAGGAAGGGAGGGCCATTACCCGAAAGTAGTTCTCGATAAGTATGTTAGGAGAAATAAAAATTACTTAAAATTTTTGATTTGTTCCAACACGAATACTTACCTCGAACTACTTTCTTAGGAGACTTACACTTTAGGAGGTGGGAGTGCTATTCTGACCTACAGACCCGGTAAGCGGAGGCCAAGAGGCCCAGGAATAACGGTACATACTAGAAAACGGACGAGAGGGTAACTACACAAAGAGCTCACGTTAGTGTCTAAGTACTCACCCTTTGAAAAAACTTCTTCTGATGTTGCATCCAGTAGCGTAGTCGTGAAGAACGTGTTATCCAATGGTACAAGTTGGTAATCCCCGATGAGGCTAGGGAGCAACTGGGTAGGATGGAAGGAAACGCACCTGTGTCTCCCGGTTGCTATCCGTGATTGAGCCTGGGGCTTTTACCGTTAAACCACTTGGAGGGCGGAGATGACTGTTCCAATGGAGAACCCGTCTAAGGACTCCCTCGAGTAGTCCTTGAGGTAATGGGCAGTAAAGGTCGACTGGTTCGACCAAGTACCTGCCCGAAGGATCTGACCCACTGCCATGTTTTTCTCAAAGGCTAAGGATGTGCTCAGGCCTCTGATGTCATGAGGTCTGCGGGCGCCTGGCACGGCCAGGCCTTCCTCCTTGTAGGCTCTGGCAATAACTTGTCTCAACCAGAAGGAAATGGTGTTCTTGGACACTTGCTTCTTAGTAATACCCGTGGATACGAAGAGGCTCTTGATGCCTGGGCGGAGATGAGCCGTTCTTTCAAGGTATTTTCTAATGGTTCGCACAGGGCATAATTTCAAATCCTCCGAATTACCCGTCCTAGGGATGGCTGGTATGGAGAAACCTTCGAACTTCGGATCCCAGACTGCCGGGTTCTGGGTCTTCGCCACAAAAGAAGGAACGAACTTGAAGGATACTTCTTTCCACCCCTTCGAATAAGAAACGTCATATGACAGCCCATGGATCTCACCCACTCTCTTAACGGACGCCAAGGCCAGCAAGAAGACGGCCTTGAGAGTGAGATCCCTGTCCACGATATCTTTCAAAGGTTCAAAGGGGGGGCCACACAACATCTTCAGGACCTTAGCTAAGTCCCACTGGGGCACCCTAGCTGCTTGTGGGGGGCAGGACTGCTCGAAGCTCTTGACAAGCATCGCTATGTGCCTAGAGGCCCACAGGTCGATGCCCTTCAGGAGGAAGACTTGGCCTAAGGCGGCCCGAACCCCTTTTATGGCTGGGATTGACATTCCCATCTTGTCTCTGAGAAACACCAGAAAATCCGCTATGTCCGGGACAGAGGCCTTAAGAGGCTTAATGTGCCTCTCAGAGCACCACTTCGTGAAGGAGGCCCACTTAGCCTGGTAGACCGCAGCTGAAGACTTTCTCAGGTATAGCGACATTCTCTTAGCAGTGGATGAAGAATATCCTTCTTTCTTCAGGAGTCGCTCGATAGTCTCCAGGCGTGAAGACGTAGGGAGAGTGGGTTGTCGTGGAGCCTGAGAAAATGAGGTTGATGCAGGTCTGACCTGTCGGGCAGAGGCCACGGGGGTTGACTCGCCAGGTCTTTTAGGTCCGCGAACCACTCTCTCTCCGGCCACCAGGGCGCTACCAAAGTCATCTTTAAGTTTCGGGCTGTCCTTACTCTGTTGAGCACCTGCCTTATCAACGTGAAAGGGGGAAAAGCGTACACGTCTAGATTGTCCCACTTGTGCTGAAAGGCGTCTTCCAAGGCTGCCTTCGGGTCTGGTACAGGAGAACAATATACGGGGAGTTGGGCGTTCAGTTTGGTTGCAAAGAGGTCCATCACCGGGGAACCCCAACGTTGAATGATGAGCTTGGCTACTTCTAGGAGGAGGAACCATTCTGTCCCTACTATTTGGCCCACTCTGCTGAGACCGTCGGCCAGCACGTTTTTCTTCCCGGGAATGAACCTTGCTAACAACACCACTTGGTTCTCTTCCGCCCAATCTAGAATTTTTATGGTGAGATCGCACAACTCCTTCGACTTCAAGCCTCCTTGCTTCTTTATGTATGCTACTACCATGGCGTTGTCGCACATCAACGCCACGGTGTTTCCCTTTAGAAGATCTGCGAAGTGTAGGCAAGCCTTCTGGACTGCCTTCAACTCCAGGACATTGATGTGGAGTTCCTTTTCTCCGTCCAACCAGGTCCCTCGCGCTGTTTCGTCGAGGAGATGGGCTCCCCATCCTTGGTTGGAGGCGTCTGTGAACAGTAGTAACTCGGGGGGGTCGCTCGCGAAGGGCATCCCCTTGAGCGAGTTCGACCGGCAATGCCACCATTCCAGGGAGGGCCTCGTGTTTGGTAGAACTGGGATTAGGACTTGTTGCGAGTCCAGTTGGCACCAGAGGTTCTTCAGATTCCATTGCACGGCTCTGAGTCTTACCCTCCCCTGGGGAACTAGTTTCTCCAACGACACCAGGTGCCCTATCAGTCTTTGCCAGTCTTTTGCTCTCCTGGGACGCCCCTATAGGAATGGCCGAATGATTTCCATGAGATTGTTTATTCTGTCTCCCGAAGGGAAGGCTTTTCCCAGAATGGTATCTAACATCATTCCCAAGTAGGTCATTCTGGTGGAAGGGGATAGGTTTGATTTTTCCGGGTTGATCACGATGCCCAGATCCTTGCAAAACTGGAGGAGTTTCATCCCTTGTTCCTCCAAGAGGTCCTTCGAGGAGGAAAGAAGCAACCAGTCGTCCAGGTATCGGATGAGGCGAATGCCTCGTTCGTGAGCCCACACTGAGACAGTCGTGAAGACTCTTGTGAACACCTGGGGCGCTGTTGACAATACGAAGCAAAGGGTCTTGAATTGCAGGATCAGGGAACCCCATTTCACCCGGAGAAACTTTCGACTCGAGGGGTGGACCGGAATTTGGAAGTAGGCGTCCTTGAGGTCTATGGTCATCATGTAATCTTTCTCCCTCAAGGACAGTAGGACTGACTTCGGAGTGTCCATTTTGAAGTCTGTCTTCTTGATGAACTTGTTGAGAGCCGACAGATCTATAACCGGCCTCCACCCCCCCGTCGCTTTTTCTACCAGGAACAGGCGACTGTAGAAACCCGGGCCTGGGAGAAGAATTTCTTCCATGGCGCCCTTCTCCAACATGGAGGACACTTCCTCTTGAAGGGCGGTCTTCTTCAACGGGTCTTTGGGAGCCAGCCATTCCGCCCTGCTGGCTGGGATTAGAGGGGGTGGATCTGCTAAGAACGGCAGTCTGTAGCCCTCCTTCAGTACGGACACTGTCCAAGGCTCCGCTCCGTGAGCCTTCCATGCTTGCCAATGTAGTCTGATGCATCCCCCAACCCGAGGCTTGGGCGGGGATAGGGGGCCTCTCACTCTATCTCCTTCTGGAGGAGCGGCCTGAACGGCCTCTCCTAGAGGCAGAATAACCTGTTCTAAAGAAGTTTGAGGATGCTGGAGCCCCCCTACGGGGGGGCTGAGGCGCTGAGGACCAGGAGGAAGAGGGAGCCTCTCTCCTCGTCGTGCTGGGAGAGGCCTGGGCCGTCGCGGCACTGTCTGAGACGGACCTCTTGTAGGGCGGTCTCCTAGTAGGCGTAGGCCTGGGGGTGTTCAAATCTTTTCGCTTCGAGACCTTCTCCATAATGGTCTCTAATTTTTTTAGGGGAAACAAGGAGTCACTCCACAAGGGCAGGCTCCTCATGGCCCGCGCTTCCCTGTCTGGGACCTTCCGGGACACCTTAGCCAGGATGGTGTCTCTTTTGCGGAGTACCCAATTCGCTGTCAAGGCGAGCAACTGGTACGTCAAGAACTTTAAGGTTTTACCCCCGGAGGTAATAAGTTCCCTCAGGAGGTTCTGCTGGTCAGGGTCCTCGGGGTCGAACGAGGCTTGCACTCCTACTAAGGTGGAAGCCCACCAGTCCAGCCAAGAGGAGACGTGCACCAGGTCCCTCGACATTTCTTCCATCATGGAGGCCTCCGATGGAGAAAAACAAACTGGGGCCGAAGAGGCTCTATCCTCTGAGACGCCCTGACTCAGGATGTCAAGGGAAGGTTCCACTTTACAGGGGCCTGGACGACGCCCTTCTGGCACATATACCTTGCCCTGAGTCTTGAGGCCCTGGAGCAATTTCGAGGAACTCTGAGTTTTGGGGGGCCTCGGCATTACTAGCCACCACTTTGTCAACATATTCTTGCCCTAGTACCAGATCTCGGGCCAGAGGAAGCGCTAGAGAGGTCTTAGGTTGGGTAGGGGTCTGCAATATCCGTAAAAGGCTGGACCTCCAGTAGTCTTCGTCAGTAGCTGCAGGTTCCTCAAATCTTATGGTGCCTCCTGATAAGGCCAATCACCCTTCTATAGGCCGAGTCCTCCGTTGGGGAACCCTCCCTACCGTCAGCCGAGGTCTCAGCTTGAGACCGGGGAGCTGGGTCGCCGGGCACACCGACCGGACGTCTAGTTCTTGGAGCCAGGGGCGCCATCCTACCGAGGTACTGGACTTCTTCGGCGGGGGCGTCCGCACCAGGGACAGGGGTTAGCGCAGGCATCATCGACTCAGCGAGGACTCTCGTCCGCTCAAGGTCTCTGGGTGACGAGGACGCAGTTCCCGTGGGCTGACCCGACAGCGGGAACCGTTCCTTCCGACCCGATGGCCGCACCAGCTGGGCTGGTTCGGCCAGGCTGCCCGAAAAGAAGCGCGTTTCCCCCCGCTGGACGGGGTGAACCGGAGGCTTCGAGGACTTATGCCTACCTGTAGAGTCCTTCTCGCGAACTTGCTTGCGAGGGTCAAAGCCGTGATTGGAGGAAGGTATCCTTGGTGAGAACTCCTTGGACCGGCGGTCCGGGGAACAACGTACTCTTGTCTCACGGGGTACGAAGACCCAATCGCCCTCCGGTGACCTACTCCTTCTGTACTTATGTCTTGGAGAGCGGGAGCGCTTCCTGCTGTATCTGGAGCGCGACCTAGAACGGGAACGCCTGCTCCTGGACCGCTCTCTCCGACGGCGATGTTTTCTCCTGGCGTCTTCCCCCAACGAGTAATAATCTTCTGAAGAGCCCGACGACACTGCACTTACCGTATGGCGGGCGGTAGCGGGGACCGCGGGGGACTTCGTAACTCATTGAGTGCCCGAGGTAGACGGTTGAAGGAATTCTTCGGGGACTTCCGTGAGAGGGGTCGGGAACAATGATTGACGCCCCACACTAGGAAACCAGGGATCCAGGCCCTCTTCCATTCGTAACGGGGACCTACCTGGTGTCTTCGGAAGTTTCCAACCGAAGGCATCATTCCCCGTAGAACCTAACCTACTCTGGTTGTCGCCGCCTGCCGAAGACCCTGAAACACAGGCCCACGAAGGGGGCGAAGACACAGACACAACGTTACTACCCCACAAGGGGTCATCGGAGGACACGTGCCCCCCGAGCACAAGGGCCTACTCTCCGGACGCACTACTGGGCTCTTCACTAGCCCTAGAAGGACCCGCAACCCCCACTGCACCTTCACTAGACTCTTGGGGAAGATCGCTTTGTTCTTTCTCCACGACAGACTTACCTCGGCCCCTACTCTGTGTAGGGGACGGCGAAACCGAGGCCCCATCGGACCGCTCACTGGGTGATGGTAGCGGCGAAGTAACGCTAGCTTTCCTGGGGGAACGTTTCGACGATTTCCTCTTTTTAGTTCCGTAACGTACCCACTGGATATCACTCCAACCTACACACTCGGGGCACGTATCTGATGACGAACAAACCCTTCCCCTACAGGAGGAGCAAAGGGAGTGAGGGTCCACTTCAGGCTTGGAGAGGAACGCTCCACACGATTTACCGGCTCTAGGCCCTGGACAACGGCGGATTTGCTCCATAATGCACAAACGCAAGACACAGGCACGTAGGGAATCAAGGAATACACTGGGTAAGCACAAGGGTGGAAGGTGAACACACAGGAACACTCGGGAACAGTACACAGGAAACACAAGTTACCACGCGGGGAACACGTGGGACACACCGAACGCACACAAAGGATCGATAGAGAACGAGGGCGACGTGTTGACACGTTGCGACCAGAGTACTTACTGGAGATGTTGACCCGGGCGGACATCGACCTAGCGATAAGCCTACCCTCGGGGCACATTCTTTAATGCCGGGGTAGGCCTCCATAGAAAACGGGAGAGGGTACCCTACACAAAACTCTGGTCGGTAGAGAGGAGGTTACAGGTACTGTAACTCCTAAGAAAGTAGTTCGAGGTAAGTATTCGTGTTGGAACAAACACTGGTTAAAAATTCAATAATAATACAGTACATATACAAAGATATGATCCATCAATTTCAAAAAAGGGGTTTATGGTTAAAACAGACAAAAGTAGCACTAAAATCTTCAAGATCGAAAGCAAAGTTTTCTGCACAACACTAAAAATTGTGAGAAATGCATTCCAAGTTCCAAAGTACCAATTAGGAAATAGATGATTACTTCAGCATTTGCATTCACACATTTTACCAAAACAATTTCAAAAATTGTAAATAACATTAAATTTATAAAAAATTTACCCAAAATTTGTAAGGCTAGAGGTACAATAAACACATTTACCTAATTATATAACATTACTAATTTTTGAAAAAGTGAAAAAGTAACCTCTGGCTAAATTTCAATAGAATAACAGACAACTTGTGAACTAAAATATCAGCTGACTTTATAAAAAAGCAAATGAAAAATACTATTCTCAATTTTAATGGACAGCACACAAATGAGGTACATTAGTTTCTCATTGGTCTACCTAATTCAGCCATATCAGACAAAAGGGTTACCTTTTTCTTAGGAGAGGAAGTGATAAAACTATCTGATTTAAGCAAAGTAGAGACTGTCAAATATTACAAAAAGTGTGCAGATTTGAATGAAACTGTCAGAATAAAGGATCATCAATATATCTACAGTTGCTCTTCCCCAGAGGGTACGTTTCTCTTTGTAGTAATAATTAGTATCAAGCTACCATTCTGTCAGGGCCATCAAGTGACATTTACTCACCCAAGGTAATAATGATGCAAGAAACTTATGGTCTGGGCTTAAGGACTATTTCCCTTCCACAATTGGCCATGATGGAAAGTAACCCATTCAAATAAGATAATTTTTGGGAAATATTAATGATACATAAACAGCATGACTATAACAAATTAATAGTATAAAGAACCTTAGAAATATCCAGACTTACCTTTTTGCATCAACTTTGCCTTCTCTTATACAGGCATCTAAACACCATGTGAACTTGTGGCACGGATCAACTGCAATAATATCATGAACTTCTTTGTCATGCAAAGCCATCAGGAGCTCTGCTCGTAACGAACAATAATGAATGAATCTTGTGCGTAAAAAGAGAGTACGTAAAAACTGAAGCACCATGTCGTACAGTTTTACATTTTTTCCTATCATATGAACGAGTTTTTGCACCATTTCACCTTGCCGACGAGCCTAGAAAATGGATATTATATTAGCTCGACCACACAACAACAAATAAATAATACACAAAAGGTTTACATTCCTCATAACCAAATATATGTGGGGTAATTGCTGAATTTTCAAATACTGTACAGTAAGTTATCCAGACAAATGTACGTACCGAGTTGAAATACTGTACAGTAATTTCACTGGATTAACCAAAATAGAATATAAAGTTAAATCAAATAAACATCATATGAAGATCACTAAAAATATCTAAATAGCCTTAAGGAATACAAGAACTCACTGACATATGCAAGTATACAGGAGAGTTAGAATCCAAAAAATTCATCATATAAGTTTTAAAGTAAATTATATTTTTCCTAACCTGCAATAAAAAATTAAAACATCTGATAAGGAGATGACAGTACATGTGTAGTCATCAGTGGCAAAATCAAAAGTGAGCTGCTACTGCTCGGAAAGGGGGCGGGGCTCCTAACCCACACCCTTCACTAGCTGATTAACCACTTGTTTACAAATTCTAATGACCGTCTCTAGCTTGCACTGTATTAATCTCCCTAATAAAAAGGACGAGGGTCTGTATATCACGTACAATTAAACATAAAGGTTTTTAATGCTGGGCTTTAACATCTTCATTGCTTTACATAAGGCAAAACTTCCAAATAATACTTCTAAGTTTCAGATAGCATTGGATGATTTATCTTTTGAGCTGTAATAACAAAATTTTGGATTATCTACTGTCAAAACTCATTGAAGATTATGATAACATTTAGAAGCAGCAGCTGAGCCTGCCATCTAATGAGCTTAATAGACTACAGAACAGTATGTGTAAACCTAACAAATATACAGAAAGAGAGAGAAGAATTATAAAAGAACCTTGAAGTAATACTATATAAAGGTAAAGGGGATCTACTGTCATGTGGATTATATAGAGCAAATGACACTACTTGAGCATGCTGTGAATATACAGTACTAGAAGAGGTACAAGAAGGAAGGCTGAACAAAAAATTTAATCAATTAAAAATTACTTTCAAGAGATCTTTACAATAAAACAAAACAGTATAATGAAAAGAGAGAGAAAGTTAAGGTAAAAATATAAACCTTAGCCAAAATAAAAGCTTTATACTCTCATAAAAGTTAAGTACTGATACTATCATTTACCTTTGGTGATGGGCTGAAAAATAAATTATTTAGATTTTCTACATTGAACAAAGTGTCTTCTTTACTGGTGATATAGCCAGTTAATAGAGGAGACACTTCATCACCGAATAATGCCTGAGAGTCCTTCCAAATCTGACGCTTCACTTCTGTATCACAAGCCTCGTATAACTCCCTGTCTCTTACCTGTAAACCAAATGTGTAATGAGAGTGACAGATTTCAAAATTACTATATTAACTATATTTCAAATAACTGTTACTTATGAAAGATTGGAGGAATTTAACATCTAAAATTCTCAGTAATGTAAATTTATATTTCTGTGATAAAACTAACTTAAGTCACTTCAAATATTAAAAATATTTCTTTTTTATTATGTCCCATCTTTAAAGACAGAAAAATTAAAAAGTATAAAAAATAATTAAATGGCTAGAAATGTTAAGAAAACACATACTTCTGTCTAAAATGAAATATTAAATATTATATTTAAATTACATGTCATACAAGGAATAGATTTACAAACAGCACGCTAACTGTTGATTTTTCTTAGAATGAACCCACTATTGAAGTAAAAACAAGCATAAAACTAGAAATACAATTACCCAAGGATCTAACTGCCCCTGGAAAAATAGACAAGTAAATGCAGAAGTGGTTGTGCACATGAAGTCCTGTGGTCTTACCACTTGTCTGCCGTCTCCATGCTGAATGGAGTTTGCTTGACAAATTTGTTCAGAGCCGAGAGGTAAATGACTGGTCTCCAGCCTCTATATGCCTTTTTCACAAGAAAGAGTCGACTGAAGCAGCCTGGAGATCCGTCGAGGACCCTCTGGAGAGCACCCTTCTTCAACAGGGTCTGGACTTCTGCACAGAGGGCTAGCCCCTTTGCTGATTCCATCGTAAAGGAGTCTATTGTCCCTGGATTCCCGATCAAAGGAGGGAGATATTGCGGACGTGATACCCTGAACGAATCACGGAGATAGTCCAGAGTTTGGCCCCGAGTTGCTTCTACCTGTCCCAGCAACTTTGTAGGCATCCCCCCACTGGTAGACAAGCAGGGGGAGTGCCTATCCTAGCATTTGTGGCCTCGGAGGATGTTTTCCTCCTCTGGAGGACTTTGTGCCTTTCCTGTCCTTATTTGGAAAGGGCTTTTTAGACACCGCTGGCTTGCTGCAGTCTTGTTTGTCGAGGTCTTGGCTGGACGAGATTGCTGAGAAGCTGGTGGTTTATAGGGCTTGGATGTCAAAGCCTTATGGAGGAGGGAGTCCTGATGAGACTTTCTCCATCTCTCAGCAGTGTGTTCCACATCTTTTGGCTTTGAAAGAGAGGATCCTTCTAGAGAAGAGTTCCTGAGCCTAGCGATTTCGGCATTTGGGACCTGTTGATGGAATCTCTCAGACACTGCATCTCAACATTTCAGGATGGTGTTCACCAATAAGTTCGAGACCTGATGAGCGAGAAACTAAATGGTGCGGGTGCCTGAGAGAGAGAAAGTTTCCATAGCTTTCCTGGTACATTCCTTGGAAAAATCCTTGGTTCGTACCAGGATTCCCAGGGTTCCCAACCAAAGATCAAGCCACGAAGTAGCCTGCATGGTATACTTTGAGACCTTTTCCTTGTTGAAGATCTCAGCTGCCAAGAAATAGACCTGACGACTGGAGAGCCTCTCAAGAGAGACCCCCTTGGTGAGCTTTTCCAGAGAGTGGTGGAGTGGAATAGGTGGACTAGCCTCATCCAAGACCTCAAAGTATCTCTTCTGCTGGACACGATGAGGTGGGAGGAGCTTAGCGATAGAGCTGGAACGTTGAGAGGAGGCGAGATCGAAGGGCTGTTGGGCGATCTTTGCCCGGGCAATCTTTAGCAATTGAGACCAGGGCAAGGCTGCTCTGGTCTTTGAGGGATTCTGAGTGGCAAAAACACGATCTAAGACCGTGTCTTTGATGTCTCCTGGGGGTATTTCCGGGTCAGTAAACCAGTTGAGTACCCTGATGAGAGGGCAAGCAACACCATCTCTCGAGGACCGGGGTTGACCATCAATTAGAGTGCCTACGCTATTACTCGTCAGTCTCTCAGAAGAAGCCGAACGAGCAGGAGCTTCAGAGGAAGGTCTGGAAGCGGAAGAAGAAACCTTGGGATTTTTTCCCCTTCGAAGAAACCTTCGAAGCAGAAATATCCCCCATTAACTTCTTCTCCTGCTGGAGCCCAAACCTTTCCCACTGGGAGGCAGACTACCCCCCGACACTCACTACACTTATTTTCCCTATCCCACCATTGATTTCTACAGGTGGGACAAAGGGTGTGACAATCGGTGTCCACAACCAACATGAAGGTACCGCAGGGCTGGCCTTCAAGTACAGGGCAGGTATGCATGGTCGGCAGAAGTCAACACAAACCCATCACTATTAAAAAAGAGCACATGCAAAAAGCATTCACGGCAGTCCAAAATATAGCTTGGTGAGGATGAAGAACGGCAATGACCGTTCATCATCCGAGCCAAAAGCAAAGGGAGCTAAATCACAGGTGTGTGAGTGGGAGTGGTAGCAAGCTACCCTTCCTACCCCCACTAACTAGCGGAATGGGTAATTACCCCTCTCTAAATTTCAATGGCACGTCCTATCATCTTCGCCAAAAGTAATACCGCTAATAAAGGGATTTTGACGAAGGAAAAATCTATTTCTGGGGAGAGACCTGTGACGGCCGGTGAAAAGGGTCCTTCTTTACACTTTTCTAATATAAATCTTCCAAATATACTAGAGAAAGATAAAAGCATGGAATGCAGAGGTTACTACCCTCGCGCGATCACCTCGTTGTAGGTGTCGTGTATTTAACAAGGGCGTGTGAAAACCACTATTCACAGGCTGTCTTCCATTTAGATAATCCCTTCATCAAAGGGGAGGGCCGTGACAGGCCCTAGAGAATACAGTTGGACTACCCCACCGACACCTACTACTCGCGCTCTCCAGGTCATCCCTTCTGTTTTGGACTTGCCCGCAAGGTCGATAAGTGTTTTGCTCAGTGTTTTTCGCAAGTGATTGTCGTTAATTCAACATGACTGACGTTGCTACTTCACCTTTACCAATGTTAAGTACCATAGTTTGTTTTGACAGTTTATTTCAGTACCGGGCATTTGTTCTTTTTCCAGTATTGTGGATTTTAGTTTCGCCAAAAGTAATACCCCTAATAAATAGCGTAGATTTGTATTCCAGTTACGGAGAAAATAAAATTTTCATAAAAAAACTGGTCATTAATAGTACTGTATGTATTATACTGCAATAATAATCTATCACAAAATTAATTTCTAGTCTAAGACTCCATCACAGGGTAGTTTAAGAAAATTAAAATAAAAACAGACACACTACAATCTATTAAAATCATATAAAGACTGTAAAAACAATATACTATTATCATTCTCTTAAAACAAAGTACTGTACTTACCAATATTTTCAAATATTTATCTTCTACATGTGACATATGCTTAAGTATACACATAACTACAGGACGAAGGCCCTTAATCTTTATCACAGGAAAGCTTTTAGTTAAGAGTTCTTTTAATTTACGATCCCTATCTCTTCCTTCTCTTTTGCCTAATTCAGTTATCTGAGTGATCAATTTGTCACGAAGCTCCTGAAAAGAGAAAGTGTTTTTATCAATACAGGTACAGTACTTGAAATTACTTAAATACCTATGATACAGAATGGCATAAAAAACATGATGATAATACGGACTGGCATCAGTTTATAGCTATTAACAACTTCTTTGGTAGATACAGTATGTGTATATAACAAATATGACACATCCAGGAATTAGCTGGTACAGTATACACAAACTTAAAACTATTGCAATATTAATCTGTGAGATGAGAATTCAAGTAATCCATTATAAAATCCTTTTGAATACACATTATGATATTGTTCCACTCTTGGTAAAAACTAAGGTTTTATACATCAAAGGCATTACAGTATTTAACATATGATAGAGAGCATACAGGACTCCAGACATGAAGGGAAATTACTTTCTATCATACATCAATTAGTGATGGGTGACCCAGATGTACCATACTACAGTTGATAAAGAGTTCGTTTGAGGCTAAGTTTTCTTTTACCATCTTTGGCCAGAATATCTTGGAACTTGTGGTAGTCTATTAGAAACGTCCCTGTCCGGTAATTTGTTGAAAGGGAGTTTGACATGTGCTCAAGCTCAATAGTTTCCAGTAGTTTCTGAAACCTCACCATCCTTATGAGCTAGGGAGCCTTATAGGTCTGCCTACTGAGTAACCAGTAGCCATTACTTGGCCTTACTTTATCCTAGTTTCATGGAAAGGGCATTGGTTGCAGATATGTTCTGTCCCTTGCTTCTTCCAATCAGAAACGACCTTTAAATCTTTTGACCTTTAAACCTTCCTACTGGTCTTTGCCCTACCCCTTCCATGTTCATTGTTTTTCTAACTAACAGATCTCATCCCTTCCTATAACATATTCAAATCATCTTGGTCTTTGAATTACTGTTAAAGCCTTCTGGACACCACATCTGTACAATTCCTCATTTGTAATTCAATCATCCCACCATACTTCACCTATGATTCTTAACATTCTAAGGTCAGACCTTATATTACCTTTTCCCTTTTCTTGTCCGTGCCTCTGTTTCTGCTGTATAAAGTAATAAAAACGTTTAATGCCAATCACGTCTTTGCTCTCTATGTCAACGAAACATTAATTTTTAAATGTAGTCTGGCAATCTCTCTTCATTCCATCCACGTCATCGCCACTTTATTAACACTTAATACTGTAGGGGTACTAAGGACCACTATGTAAGACTACTACACCGACCCTGGTACACAAGGTGTCCACACATGCTCCAAACCTTCCTTTACAGCTCTGGACCTCTAAGAATTAGATTTGAAGGATTCTGAAGCAAAGCAAAGTATTGAACATACTTAGCAACTGACATCTATGATTTGAGCAATGTCCATTGTTGGAAGAGGTATGGTGAAATGAATAAAACATTATTTATTGCTAGCTATCTAGATTCAGACATTTGGATATACACACACATGCATACACAGTCACTTTCTGAAAAGAAAGAAAGAAAATGAAAAGGTTTGCTCAAAGGCTCAACAATACATCTGTACTCATTGATGACGAAAAACAAACTGAAGAGCTTCCAAAAGGTGTGAGATTTCTCGCCAGCGCTCAACACTTGTTGTTAACTTCGTACTTTACAGTACTTCAATAATGAATTCAAAGGCCATTTGAGCTTGAGCTGAAAACATCCACTTATTTAAAGGATAGGTAGGAACAAAACTTTTATTTACAAATCTAAGAGCTTTAAATACATAAACAGAAAACCAAATTCATAATTCTGTAAGTAAAAAATCAAACTTTGACACTAGCATTGCCAGATACTATGACCTAACATGTAGGTCTCAAGTGACAACAACACACAATTTTTTCAATTAGAGATGCTGTACAGGATCCTCTAGTCACAAAATACTACATGGTTGCCAGAACTAAAAGAGCAAAGTATTTTCTGAAATGTAAGCCAACATCTGATAAACAGGAATACCTAGCCTACACCATTAGGAGTGATGCCAATAACGATCGCTGGAGCCTGTAATTGAAAAAAACAATAAGATTGTCAATGATTCCAGATGCGATCAAGAAGTTAGGGTCTAGATAATAGGATCTTCAATGGCATAGGTGCAAAGAATTTACATGCAGTTGTAGCATAGAGGGCAGTCTCTGGACACCTATTTTTTTTTTTTACTTGCATCCACCTTATAGAACCTTTATCAGTTATACAGGAGTAAACAGTATGTTGCAATTCCCAAAATAGCTTTTGAGCTATTTCACCAGAGTATAGTCAACGCTGGCTGGAAAAAAATGGACAGAATTGTAAAGGAAGTATGGAATTTAAATGTGTAGTAGCAGGTTTTACGTGATATCATTTGTCTCTTCTCATCTTGGAGTAACAAATTTACTATTGTTTTGATTACCTACAGGCCAGCACCTTCTTTGGTACATCAGTAACAATGTTGCTCACTGCCAGTCTCCCCTAGACTCTGATGTTACTAAGTAATAGAAACATAATAAGCTCAAGGAAGTCTTGCTACTCGAAGCAAAAGAAACAAGGATGGGGATCACAAACAAACTGCCTCAAGGTTTGGTTTGCAGCATGACTCGAATTAAGGTTTGTGTGTGTGTGTGTTTTTTTTTTTCCTTTCCATTTTCTGGCAAACTTTTCACTTATGTTGACGATCAACCAGGGCATTGTTAACCACAGTTGCTTCAGTTCACATACTGACCATTCACCTTCAACACTAGTGGTAGGTTGGGGGTAAATTTGCAAGCTATCTTACTTTCCTCCATACACAAGATGATGCTGTTCTACTGTTGACTGAGGAAACAAAAGATATCCAAGATTGGAGCAAATTCACATCCTAAAAGTAATTATCTCCAATAGAGTACTTCACAAGAGTAAATACACAATTATGGCATTTCATCACTGAATTCAGAATTTCCAAAATAAACCAGCCCCGGTGGTATATTCAGTGGTATACCGATTCCAAGGTGGGTGATTTTGTGTCTGTTGATATTGTGAAAGATTGATTTACTATTTTTTACATTAATGGTTTGTTTGCAAAATCTTTCAGAATGCAAGAGAGAGAGAGAGAGTGAGAGAAATACTGTAGTTAGGAGTAATGATAGTATGTAGCAAGTAAGATCATTGGAATAACTGAAGGTTTGTTGTTATAGTTATCTATCAGTAAGTATTATTTTATCTTTGCTTGGTATGGTTGCAAACTTCATAAGTTTTTTTTTGCACCCTGGACTATCTCCTTTGAGCTCCTTTCCTTTACTTCTTTGATTGAAGGCAGCTGTTTATTCCCTCCTCTGGCGAATGTCAATATTGATTTGTAACTGGACAGGAAAAGACTGTTCTTGGAAAAGATTGATTTGTATTAAGACAACTTCTGCTATTTAATTAATAGTTGCTTGGATCATTCTTGAATAGAATGGTGACAATCAAGATAAGAGTGAAAAAGAAATGCAACAAGAAGTGGCACTGACTGATCAGTCAAATTGATCAGAGCTTACCCCAGGCCCACAGAACTATGACTAAAGTGTTTTGTAGAAATTCCAATCTAGTGTGAGTAATGGTGTCCATATTCATATACAGTACTTAACCTCATTTTCCTTTTGTGTGAAAATGGAAGAGTGGTAGAAAGGGCAATAATGGATTCTGTGTTGATAACTAAAAGAATGTTTGGAAGATTGAAAGATGTGCACGTGTTTAGTGGTATGGCTAACGGTATGTCTGATCATTTTTTTGGTGGAAGGAAAATTAGTTGTAGCAAAAGAGTGGGGAATAGATTGGGGGAATGTAAAAGAGAGGCAGTGAAGGTTGAATAGTTAATAAAACCAGAGGTAAAAAGTGAATATCAAGAAAGGTTGGAAATGACATATGACAAAGTGAAAGTGAGAGAAACTGGTAATTTAGAGGAGGAGTGGAAGTTAGTAAAAGAACATTTTGTTGAGATTACAAGTGATGTGTGTAGCAAGAGGATTGTTGGAGGCAGTATGAGGAAGAGTAGTGAATGGGGAATGAAGGAGTGAAGATAAAAGTGGAAGAGAAAAGGAGGGCATTTGAAGAATGGCTGCAGAGTAATAGTGTAGAGAAGTATGAATGATATGGAGAGAAAAATGTGGCAGTAAAAAATAAGGTAGCCAAGGCAAAGAGGGCGGCTGACTGGAGGTGGGGTCAGGGATTGGGTTGTTCATATGAAAAGAATAAGAAGTTTTGGAAAGAAGTGAAGAGTAAGGAAGGGTGGTTCGAGAATTGAAGAGACAGTGAAAGATGAAAATGGAAGGTTGTTAAAAGGAGAGGAGGTAAGGAAAAGGTGGGTGGAATATTTTGAAAGTTTACCGAGTGTTGAGGATAATAGGGAGGCGGATATAATTGCCGTTGCAGGTGTTGAGGTGCCAGTGATGGGAGATGAGAATGAGAGAGAGATTACAAGGGAGGAAGCGAGGAGACCACTAGATGAAACGAGAGTAGATTAAGCACCCGGTATGGATGGTGTGAGAGCAGAGATGTTAAAGAAGGGGGTGTAACTGTACTTAAATGGTTGGTGAGATTGTTTAATATGTGTTTTATGTTGTCAATGGTACCAGTAAATTGGGTGCGTGCATGTATTGTACCACTATATAAAAGGTAAGGGGATGAGTGTTGTAATTCAAGGGGTATTAGTTTGTCGAGTGTGGTTGCAAAAGTGTATGGTAGAGTACTGATTAATAGGATTAAGGATAAAACAGAGAATGCAATCTTAGAAGTACAGGGTGGTCTTAGAAGAGGTAGAGGATGTATGAATCAGATTTTTACAGTTAGGCAGATATGCGAGAAATATTTAGCAAAAGGCAAAGAGGCATATGTTGCGGTTATGGATCTGGAGAAAGCGTATGATAGAGTTGACAGGGAGGCGAGGTGGAATGTGATGAGGTTATATGGAATTGGAGGAAGGTTCTTGCAAGCAGTGAAGAGTTTCTATATAGGTAGTAAAGCGTGTGTTAGTAAAGAAAATGAAGTGAGCGAGTGGTTTCCAGTGAGAGTGGGGCTGAGACAGGGATGTGTGATGTCGCCATGGTTGTTCAATTTGTTTGTTGATGGATTGGTGAGAGAGGTGAATGCTCGAGTGCTTGGTCGATGATTAAACTGATAAACGACAGCTATCATGAATGGGAGGGTCAATCAGTTGTTGTTTGCGGATGATACTGGTTGCAGACTCGGAAGAGACGCTTGGTCGTTTAGTGACAAAGTTAGGAAGGTATGTGAGAGAAGGAAGTTGAGAGTTAATGTGGGTAAGAGTAAGGTTATGATGCATGAGAAGGGAGGGTGATGCGAGGTTGAATGTCATGTTGAATGGAGTTACTTGAGGAAGTAGATCAGTTTAGGTACAGACAAACCTGGAGAGAGATCTACCTGCCCTAGTAATACACTTTTTCTAAATCCGGATTTCTTTATAATGTAAACTGCCCTGTATAAGCACCCAAACTTCCCAATGCAGCTAAGCGCCAGCAATTTCCAGTCCGAATTTTACAAAGGCACTGTTCTTGAACACCAGATGAAGCCAAACTAATTGACTTTTTAATGCTAAATAAATGTTTGTTCCCAGAAAATGTGATACATTCTGTGATATATATATATATATATATATATATATATATATATATATATATATATATATATATATATATATATATATATATATATATATATATATATATAGTTGGTTTGGTGTGCCTTTGCAATAAAACTTCAAATGTTTATTTGATCTTTGTTATTCAAAATAAAAACAAAAATTAAAAGTAAGAAATTAATATTGACATAACAGTAGTGGCACCTGGTTAAGTGGTCCACATGTCCAAGCGAGCCACTTTATCAAATTCCCAAGCGTAACTCACTAAGGCAGTTTAGATTGTACTTGGGGTTAGTTGTTGCAACAAATGGTGGTGTGGAAGCAGATGTACGTCAGAGAGTGAATGAAGGATGCAACGTGTTGGGGGCAGTGAAGGAAGTGGTAAAGAATAGAAGGTTAGGCATGAATGTAAAGAGAGTTCTGTATGAGAAAGTGATGGTACTAACTGTGATGTATGGATTGGAGTTGTGGGGAATGAAAGTGACAGAGAGACAGAAATTGAATGTGTTTGAGATGAAGTGTCTGAGGAGTATGGCTGGTGTATCTTGATTAGATAGGGTTAGGAGCGAGGAAGTAAGGGTGAAAACGGGTGTAAGAAATTATTTAGCAGCTAGAGTGATTTGGCCATGTTGAGAGAATGAAAAGTGGCTGTCTGCTAAATTAGGTGATGAATGCAAGAGTTGATGGGAGCAGGACAAGGGGAAGGCCAAGGTTTGGGTGGATGGATGGGGTGAAGAAAGCTCTGGGTGATAGGAAGATAGATGTGAAAGAGGTAAGAGAGCATGCTAGAAATAGGAATGAATGGTGAGCGATTGTGACTCAGTTCTGGTAGGCCCTGCTGATTCCTCCGGCACCGCGGAGGTAGCAGCAGTAGGGGATTCAGCGTATGAAACTTCATTTGTGGTGAATAACGGGGAGGGTGGGATGTGGCACCCTAGCAGTACCACCCAAACTAAGCCGAATCCCTTGTCAGGCTGGGAGGAGTGGAGAGAGGAAAAGTTCCCTTTTGTTCCATTGTTTGATGTTGGCTACCCCCAAAATTGGGGGAAGTTCCTTGGTAAATAGATAGATAGAATAGATAGTGATTTGAATGCTACATCAGATTGATTGGAGTGTTACCATCAGGCCACGGAACTTTGGCTGAGTGCTGTAGAGACATTACTGTCTAATGTGTGGTGACAGTGTGTCTGATTCTTATTTTGTATATTTCCGATTTTTTTTTTTTGCATGTACTGTTAGGTGGATGTTTTTCTGATCCTGCATAGATCATAATGCATTTAATGGAGCTTTTTAGCACTTCTCTAGAAAGTTCTTCCCTATGCAGGAGAGTGGTGAAACACGGTTGTGTTTATCTATTTAAATGCTGACAGGTTAAGGGTTTAATATAGTGTTTCTATATTTGCAAAAAAAAAAAAATACAAAAAAATTATTACAACAGCATAATGGATACAAATACTACACTGTATAAGAAAAGGGCTTTCTAATGGCAAAATAAAATACCTAACCTACCTCCATTATGGAGTTGTGGAAATCTAACCGCTTCACTCCATGGAGATCAAGCAGATGCAGCATGGGCCGCAATGATGGCAAGAGGATTCCATTTTCTACCTGTAAAATAATTATAAAAAATCAATACAAAAAATTTTCCAAAGTTATAAGGAAATCAAAATTATCAATAAGAAGGGTCAGCAATAATAACTAAATTTTATAAAATTAGACTGTTTAATAAAAATTCACATACATGTATTTAAAAATAATTTGTATTTTTCCTAACTATACAAAACCTGAGTCCTTTAATACGAGTATGATTTTGGCAAATCTGGAAATGGCCATTTAAACTTTTAACGAGGCGATTATAATTGCTGACGGGTGGAGGGTAGGCTCTGCCTACCAAACAGACAGAGCAATCCTCAATTTGACCTTAACCTAGGACTAGTGGGGTGGTTGATAGTGAGAAAACTACCGTCTAAATCAGGCAAAGCCTGCCAGGGGAAATTTTGCAATGTAAAGAATTTTCATTCCCCGCTCATTTCCATCTGCTAACCAAACCACTCGAAGTGGGAAGGTGGAGGAAAGATGACGGTGGTTCATCCGAAAACGATACGATCGGTGCTGGCGAAACCAGACTAGCTGATATAGTAATCAGCTGGGAGTGTAGAGTGACGTATCAAGTCACACCTTTGGAAGACCCATCCCGTAGAGGGGGGGTCGACCATAGAGTTTTCAGAAAACCCTGGATCGCAGAAACAGAGATATATAGATGAGAACCTAGGGGTTCAGAATCTATTTGTGAATTCCTTTCTCACGACCTTAAGGGATGTTGTGCCAAGAACCCGCAGGAACGCTATCGCTGATTCCTGATGGAATTTCCAGGAATCGTGATACGTGACCAGGACCCAAAGGAACTGTGTCATAGTTATCTGTAGGGATTTGTAAACCCTTAGGCAGCAGGCATCTCTCTGTCATCAGAGTAAAACTCTTGATGACGATGGGCGCACGAACAATTCACGGAACGAGAGTTCGAAAACTCTGTCAAAAGAGTAAACCTCTTGTGCACTCGTGAACACACTGTCATATAAGTATGACTATGATCACGAGAACCGAAAGGTTCAGCGTGAACTGCGTTATGAGACCCCCGAAGGATCATAAGAGTTGTTTGCGCACTTCAACCGGTTGTGTGCACCTCGTTGTTCGTGCGTGCACGCCAATACAGTCGTGCGCTCCAATCCGATCGTGCGCTCCTATCCGATCGAGTGCGCTGCTCTTGCGCCGCACTGTTGGTAAGCAGAAGGGATCTCGTGCGCGTGCCCTTCCCGATTGAGTGCACCTTTTCCGCGCTCCACAAGATGTTATTCGCGCATCTGGCGCGCATAAGGTTGCTCGCGCGCATGGCGCTCCATGATCGCCATTTTGTTTGCGCGCACCAAGGAGGTCGTGCACGCCGATTTGGTCGTGCACGCCAACTTGGTCGTGCAGGCCAACTTGGTCATGCACGCGAGAGCTCTCAAGTTGTTGAGAAAACTCACTGCTACGCTCACCCGAAGGTTCACGATAGCTTGTGTTGTGTGAGCGCGAACGATCAACACAACGAGAGTTTAAAAACTCTGTCATAATAAGAATGACTCTGGTCACGAGAACCCGAAAGTCAAGCGTGAACTGTGTTGCACGAACTCGAAGGAGCAACGCAACGAGAAACCAGAGTTTCTCTGTCACAAAACACCGAAGTGTTAGCGCAACTAGTTACGAGACCCCAAGGGTTCAGCGTAACTAATGTTACGAGACCCCGAAGGGTCAGCGCAACGAGAAACCGAAGTTTCCCTGTCACTAAACACCGAAGTGTCGGAGTGACTAAAGTTACGAGAGACCATGGGTTCTGCGTAACTAATGTTACGAGACCCCGAAGGGTCGGCGCAACGAGAAACCGAAGTTTCCCTGTCACTAAACACCGAAGTGTCGGAGTGACTAAAGTTACGAGAGACCATGGGTTCTGCGTAACTAATGTTACGAGACCCCGAAGGGTCGGCGCAACGAGAAACCGAAGTTTCCCTGTCACTAAACACCGAAGTGTCGGAGTGACTAAAGTTACGAGAGCCCAAGGGTTCTGCGTAACTAATGTTACGAGACCCCGAAGGATCAGCGCAACGAGAAACCGAAGTTTCCCTGTCACTAAACACCGAAGTGTCTGAGTGACTAAAGTTACGAGAGCCCAAGGGTTCTGCATAACTAATGTTACGAGACCCCGAAGGTCAGCGTAACGAGAAACCGAAGTTTCCCTGTCACTAAACACAGAAGTGTCAGTGACTAAAGTTATGAGAGCCCTAGGGTTCAACGTAACTGATGTTACGGGACTCTGAAGGGTCAGCGTAACGAGAAACCGCAGTTTCCCTGTCACAACACACTGGAGTGTTAGAGTGACTAAAGTTACGAGAGCCCAAGGGTTCAGCGTAACTAATGTTACGAGACCCCGAAGGATCAGCGTAACGAGGAACCGAGGTTCCTCTGTCACGAGACCCCGAAAGGTCAGCGTGATTGATGGCACAAGTTCCCGAAGGCTCAACGTTACCATCGTTACGAGAGCCCGAAGGTTCAGCGTAACTGAAACCCGAAGGTTTCGAGCGGAGTCCCGGACTCCACTGTCATGAGACCCCGCAGGATCAACATGACGAAGGATCAAGATAACACCTCCGCACAAGAGGCTTGTTCTCCCAAAGGAGAATGTCGCTTAAAAAAAGGCTCTCGCTCCACCCCTGAAGGAGAACCATAAGTGTTACGGGCGGACCGCCGATGCCCAGAGGCGGTCTTCTCTCGAGGACGAGCGAATCGTTCCCCCGAAGTGATAACCTGCTTCGGAGAAAGCTCTGCCACCGCCCCTGGTGGATCAGCAAGCTCCTACAAGTTATTTCTTGTGAACGGGAGGGAAGTTCTCCCGAAGGAGATCGCCTAAGACAAGCTTTCTCCCAGCTCTAAGGGAATAAAGCGTAGGCATAAAATATCTCTCTCGCGAACGAGGGAGAAGTCCTCCCGAAGGAGGACATCGCCAAAGACAAGCCTTCTCTCAGCTCTATGGGAAAAAAGCGTAGGCTTAAAAATCTCTCTCTCGCGAACGAGAGTGAAGTCCTCCCGAAGAAGGACATCGCCTAAAACAAGCTTTCTCCCAGCTCTATGGGAAAAAAGCGTAGGTGTAAGAACTCTCTCTCGCGAACAAGAGAGAAGTCCTCCCGAAGGAGGACATCGCCTAAGGCAAGCTTCCTCCCAGCTCTATGGGAAAAAAGCGTAGGCGTATGAACTCTCTTTTGTAAACGAGAGAGAAGTCCTCCCGAAGGAGGACATCGCCTAAGGCAAGCTTCCTCCCAGCTCTATGGGAAAAAAACGAAGGCGTAAAAATCTCTCTCACGAACGAGAGAGAAGTCCTATCACAAGAGGACATAGCCTAAGTAAAGCTTTCTCCCAGCTCCATGGGAAAAAACCATAGGCGTAAACAAATCACTCTCTCTCTCTCGCGAGAGGGAGAGAGAGAGAGAGAGAGAGAGACAAGTTCCCCTCAGAGGAGGAACATCAATTGAAGGTTGACAGCGAATGCTACCTCGTAATGAGGGCAGCTCACGAGCTACCACATGTGTACTACGTCGCTGTTACCTGTGAAAAAAAAAAAAAAGTGTTATCAATTACAATTCATTCTCCGTTGCACAAAATACACTATTTAGGGAATAAGTCACCTTCCTTGTAAGATAATTCCTCGAAAGGGAGCTGAACTGTTATAAACTTTAATTCTGTAATGAAACAAAAACACGGCAGTGTCGAGAACCTGCCGAATGACAACAACCTTATGGCAGAGGCAGTTTGATAGGATGTCAACAGCACTAAAGTTACACGTATCTAACAACGTATATTTCCATTTATACATATATACACACAAATATATATAAGATAAATGAAAACACACAAGAAAACCAAAAATAAAAATAAACAAAAAACATCAAGGCCAGTCTTTGCGAGAGAGAAGGGCAGCATGTCCATCCTCTACCGAGCCAAAAAGTAAAGTGGTTACTCAGCCGAGAGGTGTGAGTGAGCGGGATAGCCAGTCTACCCCCCCCCCCCCCCGCTAACTAGTGGATGGGGTAGTTATCCCTCACTAAAATTACCATGGCTCGTCTTTCAGCTGCGCAGAAAGTAATACCCTATTATAAATAGCGAAGGTTTGTATCTGTGTCGGAACAAAAACATTTTCTAAAGAGTAAAGTTGAAAGATTTTCTGCATTTTGGCAAACCTCCACTTACCAACTCACTCCCATTTTGAGGTCTGCCAATAAGTGTAAAACGTTTTTTTTGGGGAGGGGCGTCATATTACGGAAGCACTAGGCTACATGAGTATCAAAGCCACTAGCAAAATCTACTACAGTGAACCCTCGTTTATCGCGGTAGATAGGTTCCAGTCGCGGCCGCGATAGGTGAAAATCCGCGAAGTAGTGACACCATATTTACCTATTTATTCAACATGTATATTCAGACTTTTAAAACCTTCCCTTGTACGTAGTACTGTTAACAAACTACCCTTTAATGTACAGAACACTTAATGCATGTACTACAGTACCCTAAACTAAAACAGGCACAAATATTAAAGGTGATTTTATATCATGCATTTCCTAAACATGCTAAAAAGCACGATAAAAAATGGCAACCAATGTTTTGTTTACATTTATCTCTGAACATAATGTAGAAACAAACTGGAGGTAGAGCTTTGCTCATTACCCAGACATATTTCCCATACTTTTCCCTTAGAACTACATCACATCTTCCTACTTTAGATATATAGATATATATATATATATATATATATATATATATATATATATATATATATATATATATATATATGTGTGTGTGTGTGTGTATATATATATATATTTATATGTATACACATATACATACCTACATATATACATAAATACATGCATACATATATATATATATATATATATATATATATATATATATATATATATATTACTGTATATATATGGGTTATGGAAAAAATCCGCGAAGTGGTGAATCCGCGATGGTCGAACCGCGAAGTAGCGAGGGTTCACTGTACTGTACTGTATTCTTAAAACAAGATGAGAAAGCAGGCCTGAAGGCTTGCTTGCATAACTGGTCTGACCAAGGCACTGAACCAAGGCCGTTTGCTGACGGTGGCACTATCAGAAAGATCTTATGAAGAGAAAGGGATCAAAGGATTTCTGTGAGGAGTCTCATCCGATGGTTGATGCCGTGGATCCCGAAAATGAAATCTTCGGGATCTTGAACCCTTCTGTGAAGCCTCTTCCCCCTTTTTTCCTGGCGCACGCACTTTAATGCGTTTGCAGGGAGGGGAATGGAGCGATGGTGACCTGTCAAAACATTTACCCTTTTGTTCCTTTTGACTCTTGTGCAAGAGCGCAGGAGAGTGCTGACGTGTTGGCGAGCGATGGCGAGCCGGAGAGTGCTTGCACACAGGAGAGCGCTGGTATGCAGGCGAGTGCTGGCGAGCCGGAGAACGCTGGTGCAAAGGCAAGCGAAGGTGAGCATGGGCGAACGGGCGCGCATGCGAGCTGGATAGCGCTGCTATTCAGGAGAGCGTTGGCAAGCTGGAGAGCACTGATGAGGAGAGCACAGACGCAACTGAGAGCGCTGTCGATCTGGCGAGCGCAGGTGTGCAGGCTAGCGTGGGTAAATTGGAAAGCCAGTAAACACTGATGTTTTCAACGGCGTGAACGCACTGGAGAGCGCCGGCAATTAGGGGATCGCTGGGGCATTGGAGAGTGCTGACACGCTAGAGAGTATTGACGTGTTGGAAAGCGTTGGCGTGCTGGAAAGCGCTGACGAGTTGTTGGTGAGAGCTGGTGACGAGTTGTTGGTGAGCGCTGGTGCACTGCTGCGTTGCAGGGCACTGGCCCCCCAGCCGAAGGTCTGTATTGTTGCGATCGATGACGCCTCCTGGGGGCCGGTGGATCAGCATGCTGACCTTTAGAAGCAGCAGTCCTATGCAGAGGAGTCTCTATGAGTGAACTCCTCCTCCAAGGAGTAACACTCGCAGGAGAGACGATGAAAGACTTGGCTTCCCCCACAAAGGATGATCAGGAACAGGGGAAGCGCAGTCAGCAAAAACAGCTGAAGATTCTGAAGGGGCAGAGACAACGGCAGCTGCAGCAGAAGACGCCTCAGACACAACAACGTCGACATATGACAGAGGATCAACCTTCGAAGTCAACAAAGACTGCACACTAGCCCCACAGTTGATGAACGGCAGCAAGGAGTCCTTGGAGGGCGGACCCGGAAGCCCCAAAGGACGACCACACCTGAATAAAAGGAGAAAATAAACAAGGCCTCACCCGGGGGGGAATGGTGGGGCTGCTTCGCTAGGGGAAGCAACACCATCTCTCGAGGACCGGATTGACCATCAATTAAAGAGCCTATGCTACTACTCGACGGTTTCTCGGAAGAGACTGAATGAGCCCGAGCTTCAGAGGAAGGTCGGGAAGTGGAAGAAGAAGCCTTTAGAATTTTTCCCTTTTGAAGAAACCTTCGAAGGAGAAATATCGCGCTTTGACTTCTTCCGTCAGTGCCCAAACCTTTCCCCCTAGTAGGCAGACCACTCCCTACACTCGCTACACTTATTTTTACTATCACACAGTTGACCTCTGCAGGCGGGACAAAGGGTGTGACGATCGGTGTCTAAAGCCGTCATGAAGGTACTGCAGGGCCAGCCTTCAAGTCGAAGGCAGGTACGTATGGTCGGCAGAAGTCAACAAAAACACACACTATTAAAGAGAAGTCACAGACAAAAAGCATTTATGGCAGTCCAAAATATAACCTGGCGAGGATGAAGAGCGGCAACGACCGTTTACCCTCAAAGCCAAAAGCAAAGCGAGCTAGATCACAGGTGTATGAGTGGGAGCAGTAGCAAGCTACTCCCCCTACCCCCCTCTAACTAGCCGAATGGGTAGTTAACCCTCGCTAAAAGTTTAATGGCTCGTCCTTTCAGCTTCGCCGAAAGTAATACCCCTAATAAATAGCATACGTTTGTATTCCAGTTACGGAACAACTTACTATTATTCATTTCTTTATATTCTATTAAATGGAAGCTTAAATATACAGTAAAGTAATCAAATACTATGTCTCATTTTGTTCACCACAATAAAAATTGTAAGCAAATAAACAAAGGGTAGGATAAATAACATTAGAAAATAAATAAGAGATAAAGCAGTGAAAATACACTGAGAGACACCAAGTTCACTCAAAGGTATGCAAAACAATGAAAAGCAATTCTTCAAGGAGATAGGTGTACTTATAGTTACCAATCATCCAGGGACATACATATTTACAGAACATAAATTGACAACTAACAATTTAGAAAATCAAAGAACACAAGGCCACTCAAGATTAGAAAAAATACATACAGCAAGTGAAACCAAATGGGAAAATTAACATTAACAAAAAACTTCATTCAACCTTAGAGCAGTAAATGACAGGTGTGCTCTGGCTAGACAGAGCAGAATGAATAACCATCTCTAGTGGTACTATGTGCCATGAAAGCAACATCACCTGATGGGGACACTCTCGATGCATGGCGAAATATCTTACTGGAATCAGCATGGACAGGCAGGGGTCACTTGCCTTAGTTAGATAGGCACTGGGCATCACCTTTCTTTATTCTATGTATATCTTTGGAGTGTTAACTTCATAGGACTGGCTCATGCAAAAATGAGTTTTGTATTGAAATATATATAATTTACTATGTAATAAATGATTAATGATGCTAGTCAGAATATCAAAATCGATAACAAACCTGAAATTCCTCTATGGCTTTAAGAGGGTCAGTGCAATGCGTGAGGGACTCTTTCAGGTATCCTCCTCCAGGAATGCCAATTTCCTCCAGCCCAAAACCAGCCATAATGCATTACGAACTGTATATTTCTCTGTGATAAAGAAAATTTAAAAAATATAAAAATTCATGCTTTGAAGTTGTAAACCAATAAAGTTTCACAATGCCTAACAAAGTAAGAAACTCACCTGTTTGAACAACACATTACCTAATTATAATTTAGTACCCAATGCATAATAAACTGTCATTAGAAAAAAAAATTGTAACACTCTAAGGGAGGCAAAGTATTTCTATAACCAAATTAATATAAGACTGAAATGAATGTTAATAATGCCTAACATTTGAAAAACATGATACTGTATTTTCAAAACCAGTTCAATATTGTATACCATAATAACACAATGACGCTACCAAACTGCATTTTTTTGTGTAAAAAATCACAAATTTTTAAGCAATTTGTATTTTTCCTAACAGTACTTACCTCGAAGTACTTTCTTAGGAGTATCTGGGATCTCCTCCCAACCGACCAGAGTTTTGTGTAGTCTACTGTACCCTATACCCATTTTCTATGAGGGGTAACCTCAGGCGGAGTGATACGCGCCCGGAGGCTAACCCTGGGTCAGAGAGCATGCTTGCTCAGGTCTCGACCTCCAGTAAGTTCTTGGTAGTTTTAGGTCTCTAAGAATTCCAAGGCACTCAGGGAAGGAAGGGCGGGCCATTACCCGAAAGTAGTTCGAGGTAAGTACTGTTAGGAAAAATACAAATTACTTAAAAATTTGTGATTTGTTCAAACACGGAGTACTTACCTCGAACTACTTTCTTAAGAGACTTATACTTTAGGAGGTGGGAGTGGCCTTAACCCTCTGAGACCATGCTGAGATAAATCCAAAGACCTAGATAGGAGGCTAGGTCCTGATGACCCCAAGGAAAAACGAGAATAGGGGAAACTACACAAAAAACTCATCTTAGTGTCTAAGTAACTCACCTCTGAAAGAAATCCTTGGAGCCATGTCCTTTCAAAGTAGGGGTCCTTGTATCCTGGCTCAGAGTCCTATCTGAGACCATTTTAAGCAGAAAAAGGGGGGGGGGACAAGGGGGTTAAGGAACAAACCTGTGTCTCTTGTACTTTCTACCCGTGGTTATCACTGGGGCTAGACCTTTAAACCGTTTGGAGCGCAGAAACGATGGTACCTATCGAGAAACTGTCCAGGGATTTTCTTGAATAGTCCTTCAGGTAATGAGCAGTGAAGGTAGACTGGTTAGCCCAGGTGCCTGCTCTCAGGATTTGGCCCACTGCCATATTCTTCTCGAACGCTAACGTGGTGCTCAGACCCCTAATGTCGTGGGGTCTGGGCTTTCCTGGCCGGGGGATACCCACTTTACTATAGGCCCTGATGATCACCTGCCTCAACCAGAAGGAGATAGTGTTCTTCGAGACCGGCTTCTTCACCAGGCCCGTGGACACAAACAGACTTTTGATCTCGGGCCGAAGTCTGGCTGTCCTCTCTAAGTATTTCCTTACGGCCCTGACAGGGCACAGACGCAAGTCCTTAGAGTTGTCTGAACGAGGAATTGCTGGTATTGAGAACCCCTCAAACCTGGGATTCCACACGGCCGGATTCTGGGTCTTCGCAACGAAGGATGGCACGAACCTGAAGGTGAGCTCCCGCCAGCCCTTCGAGTGAGAGACCTCGTAGGACAGTCCATGTATCTCCCCTACTCGTTTCGTCAAAGCTAATGCCAATAGGAAAACCGTCTTGAGGACGAGATCCTTGTCCACGATGTCCTTTAGGGGTTCGAAGGGAGGCTCTGACAACAACTTCAGGACCCTACCCACGTCCCACTGTGGCACCCGAACGGCTTGCGGGGGACACGATTGTTCGAAGCTCTTAATGAGCATTGATAGATGTCTGGAGGATCCTAGGTCGATGCCCTTCAGGAGGAAGACTTGACCCAGAGCAGCCCAAACTCCTTTGATGGCCGGGATGGACATGTTGGCCACGTCCCTGAGATAAACCAGGAAGTCTGCTATCTCCGAGATGGAGGCCCTCAGGGGCCTGATGTTCTTAAGAGGCGCACCACTTAGTAAAGGTGGCCCACTTTGCTTGGTAGACTGCTGCCGATGATCGTCTCAGGTAGCCTGACATCCTCGCTGCCGTCCCCGACGAATAGTCTTCTTTCCTCAGGAGACGCTCGATAACCTCCACGCGTGAAGATGGAGGGACCGAGGGTTCTCGTGAAGCCTTTGGAAATGTGGTTGCCGAAGAAGGTCTGGCCTTTCTGGAAGGGGCCAAGGGGGAAGTCGTGCCAGTTCTTTTAGATCCACGAACCATTCTCTCTCCAGCCACCAGGGCGCTACCAAAGTCATCCAAAGGTTGTCCGCCCTTCTGTCTGAGCATCCCGAAGGGGGGCGAAGGCGTAAACGTCGAGGTTGTCCCAGGGATGTTGGAAGGCGTCCTCGAACGCCGCTCTTGGGTCTGGGACAGGAGAACAAAACACGGGGAGCTGTGCATTCAACCTCGTTGCGAAGAGATCCATCATCGGCGACCCCCATTTCAGAATGATGGTTTTGGCTACTTCTGGGTGCAGGGACCATTCGGAACCCACTACTTGTTCCATCCTGCTGAGGCCGTCGGCCAGGACATTCCTTTTTCCCGGAATGAACCGTGCTGAGATCCTGATCTGTTCTACTTCGGCCCATTCCAGCAGTTCCAACGTGAGGACGCACAACTCCTTCGATCTTAGTCCTCCTTGTTTCTTTATGTAGGCCACTACCGTGGCGTTGTCGCACATCAACGCCACGGTATTCCCCTGGAGTAGATGAACGAACTCCAGGCACGCCCTTCGTACTGCCCGCATCTCTAACACGTTTATGTGCTGGGCTTTCTCCTCGTTCGTCCAGGTCCCTCTTGCTGACCGTCCGAGCAGATGGGCACCCCACCCCTCCTTTGATGCGTCCGTGAACAGGAGCATCTCCGGAGGGTCGGCTGCGAAAGGCACTCCCTTGAGGGTGTTCGACCTGCTGCACCACCACTCTAGGACCTCCTTCGTCTCCAGGAACACCGGGATCACCTTGTGGGGGGAGTCCCTCTGGTTCCAGTTCTCCTTCAGATTCCACTGGACCTCTACGAGCTTCAGCCTGCCCTGGGGGACCAGTTTCTCTAATGACACAAGGTGTCCTATCCGTCTCTGCCAGTCCTTCCCTCTCCTGGGCTGGTTCGACAGGAAGGGGCGGACAACTCGGTCTAAGTTGTCTAATCTCTCCACGGAGGGGAAGGCTCTCGCCAACCGGGAGTCCAGAACCATTCCAAGGTAGGTCATCCTGGTGGAGGGTATCAACTGGGACTTCTTCAGGTTGATGATGATACCCAGGACGTTGCAGAACCGCAGAAGCTTCGTACCTTGTTCCCTCAGTACTTCCTCTGAGGTTGAAAGTAACAACCAGTCGTCTAGGTACCGAATCAGGCGAATGTCCTGTTCGTGTGCCCATGCTGAAACCGTCGTGAAGACCCTGGTGAAGACCTGAGGGGCTGTGGACAGCCCGAAGCAGAGGGTCTTGAACTGCAACGTCTGGGTACCCCATTTCACCCGTAGGTACTTCCTGCTGGATGGATGAATTGGAATTTGGAAGTAGGCGTCCTTGAGGTCTACTGATATCATGAAGTCCCCTTCCCTCAAGGACGCCAAGACCGACTTCGGAGTGTCCATCTTGAAGTCGGTCTTGCACACTTATTTGTTGAGGGCTGAGAGGTCTATGACCGGTCTCCAGCCCCCTGTCGCCTTCTCCACCAGGAACAGCCTGCTGTAGAACCCCGGACCAGGGTCCTTGACTGGTTCCATCGCTCCTTTTGTCAACATCACTGAGACTTCTTCCTGTAGGGCTGTCTTTTTCAAGGGGTCCTTGGGGGCTAGCCACCCTGCCTGCTGATCTGGTATCAGAGGTGGGGGTTCCGCTAGGAAGGGTAACCTGTACCCTTCCTTCACGACTGCCACGGTCCACGGGTCTGCTCCGTGGTCTTTCCATGCTTGCCAAGAGTGTTTGAGGCATCCCCCCACCTGAGGCTTCGGCAGGAGTAGGGGGCCTCCCTCCCTATCTTCTCCTAGAGGCGCGGCCTGAACGCCCTCTTCTGGACGTTGCATACGAAGGCCTATAGGAGGATTGAGCTGAGGCTGCTCCCCTACGGGAGGGCTGAGATAACTGTGACCAGGCCGTAGTAGGGGGTGTCTCTCCTGGTCTGGCTAGGAGTAGCCCGAGATGGCGGAGGAACATCGGAGGTTGACTTTCTGTGCACGGGCCTCCTCACTGGGGTAGGTCTGGGATCGCCCTGGTCCTTGAGTTTTCTGACCCTTTCAATCGACTCCTCAGCTGCCTTCAGGGGGAAAATCGAGTCATCCCACAGGGTTAGGCTTCTCAGGGACCTCGTCTCCCTGTCGGGGAGCCGTCTGGTTATCTTGTTAAGGACCGTGTCCCTCCTCCGTAGGACCCAGTTGGCGGCCTGTGCTAGTGACTGGTATGAGAGAAACTTCAGGGCCTTACCTCCCGAGCTAATCAGCTCCTTGAGTAAGGCCTGATTTTCTGGGACCGTGAGGTCGTACGATGCCTAGACGCCCACCAGGGTAGAAGCCCACCAATCCAGCCAGGAGGAGACGTTCACCAGGTCCTTCGCAATCTCCTCCATCATGGTGGCTTCTGCAGGAGAGAAACAGATTGGTGCTGACGAGGCTCTCTCTTCTGCAGCTACTTGTCCCAAAATGGCGAGTGCAGGCTCCAGGGTACATGCGCCTGCACGGTGGCCCTCTGGAAGGTAGAACTTGCTCTGGGACTTCAGGCCCTGCAGTAGTTTGGAGGAACTCTGACTCTTGGGAGCCTCGGCGTGGTTGGCCACAATCTTATCTACGTGGGCTCTACCTAGCTTCACATCCCTGGCTTGCGGAAGGGCCAGGGAGGGTCTCTGCTGGAAGGGGGCATCCACCAGTCTGTTGAGACTGGACCGCCAGAATTCCTTGGAGGAGGGCTCGGGCTCGTCTAGCCTGTGGTGTCTCCGGATCAGGCCTATCACTCTGCGATAGGCTGATACTTCCGCTGCAGAGCCCTCCCCATGATCGTCCAGCCCCTCCGCAGGACGAACTGATGCATGCGACGGGGCACCTACGTCGGAGGCCTCCGTACGGGGAGAAGCCAAGGCCTTAGTCCTCTCCATCTCCTGGGGTTCTGGTTGAAGAACGGGCATAGCCGTCGAGACGGAGGCCTCCGTCCTCGGTCTATCCTTCCTCACGGAGGACCACGTGTCTGCGGGTCTACTCGACGAGGGGAGCCATCCTTCACGATCCTGACGGCTCAGGGATGTCTTGGAGGTCTGGACGCGGCTGCCAGAACGAAGGGGCTACTCTCTCCGCTGGGCGGATGGAGCCGGAACCTTCACGGACTTATGCCTGTCTGCTGGGACCTGGAACGACGACTCCCACCGCCGGTCGAATCTGCTACTGGAAGAGTACCTCCCCGGTGAACGGGCTCTAGGGCGCCAACCTGAAGAGCCTGGGACCGCTGCTAACTCCAACAGTCTGCTGCGAGGTATAACCACCCACTCCTCGTCTGGGGAGCCAATTCTCCTCCATTTCCTTCTGGGGGATCCGGAATGTCCTCTCCCGTGGCGAGACCTGGAGCGGGAGCGGGAACGGGAGTGCCTCCTGCGGGACTTCTCTCGATGCCTTCTGTGTTTTCTCCGGGCTTCGTCCTCCGAGGAGCAGGAAAAAGCCTCGACTGACAAACCCGACGACTTGTAGGCCCGTTTAGGCGGGGCCGACTCCCGCGAAGACGTAGGAGGGATCCCTCGACGCTCGACCGGCTGCGGTGGTCTGGCTAGCGGACGCTCTTCAGTGGGGGACCAGGAACCGAAGCCCTCTTCCATTCTCAGCGGGGACCTGAAGGGTGTCTTCGGGGGTACCCACACGAGGGGGTCCGATGTCGGCGAGTGTTCCTTCTCAGCGGTACCTTCGGCTGCAGAAGTTCCAGAAAAACAAGCCCAGGAGGCTGGAGAAGAATAAGGGACATTTTTCCCCCACATAGGGTCATCAGAGGAGATGTGCCCTGCTTGCACCAGGACTCCGTCCCCCACACACACTCCCGACCCTCCCTCCGGCCCCACTCTTGCCTGGAAAGACGCCACAACCCCACTATCTTGCAGCTCAGACTCCTGGGGAAGGGCCACAGGCCTCTTCCCCGCAACGGACTTACCTCGTCCCCTACTCTGGGTAGGGGAGGGTGGCAGGGAAGCTCGGCCCAACGACACGCCTGGCAAAGCAAGGGAAGAAGCGATGCTCGACTTCCTAGGCGACTTCTTCATCGCCTTCTACTTTTTGGTGCCATAACGCACCCACTGCACCTCGTTCCAGGACACGCACTACGGACACGTGGCGATAGGGGAACATACACTGTCCCTACACGACGAACACAAGGAGTGCGGGTCTACTTCCGGTTTCGATAGAAACGCTCAACACGATTTACCAGCCATAGGCCCAGGACAACAGCGGGGATGCTCCATAACGCAGTAGGAAGCACTACGAGACACAAGAACGCACAGGGAAAGCAAAAGGAAAAGCACAAAGGAACCATGTGAGACACAAAGGGGAAGGGGACACAAAGAATCACACTGGGATTAAGGAGAGCGGCGAGATGATATCGCGATGCGACCAGAGAACTTACTGGAGGTCGAGACCTAAGCAAGCATGCTCTCTGACCCAGGGTTAGCCTCAGGGCGCGTATCACTCCGCCTGAGGTTACCCCTCATAGAAAATGGGTATAGGGTAGACTACACAAAACTCTGGTCGGTTGGGAGGAGATCCCAGATACTCCAAAGAAAGTAGTTCGAGGTAAGTACTCCGTGTTGGAACAAATAAATATTCATATCTTAGATCTCATGGGAACCACATTCTTAACAATTATCCAAGTAAGAGCATACAGTTTGTTCTAAAGTTTTTCTTTCTTTGCCATGCTATCTGTTGTGATGCTATTCCTTTTTCTTCTACAACAATTCTCCAGAAGAGGGGAATTGTATGCTTAAGGTGATGTTCCTTGCAAAACTGACCAGAGCCCATTAGTTTTGCCATTTCAGCCCCTCACTCTTTTCTCCACTATCTCGTCTTGCGTGATGGTTGGTCTCCTGAGCATTCTCAGTCATTTTAATAACTTATTAATGATTTGGGATTAACCCTCAAAATTCTTTAACAATATGTTGTTGGCGTTTGGTAATTCATAACTACCAAAAATAATATCTATTTAGGAAAGAACCTAAAATTTGGATATACTGTACGAAGGCTTTTAAAATGACAATTTGTATAAAGAGGTAGACTATTCTTAATAAATACTGTAGCTAATGTTTTTCTGATAATCCTAGATAAAAAATAGATAAAAAAATCTTTTGATGACTTCGAAAACGAAAGAGCATTATATTTGGAGGTATCAGTACCTAACTTCTGAAAATGAGTACTGTGCTACAGAAGCAATAGATTTTAATCCTTTGAACACCATAAGCTGTATTTTACCTCCAAGGATCCTTTAGCCCCATAGGACATTTTACATATCTAGCAATTTCCAGTAAAATGAAAAATTTGTAGATAATTTGTATTTTTCCTAACGATACAAACCTAGTTATTTACATGGGGTAATTACTTCGGCGCAGCCGATGACGAGCCATAAAGTTTTAACGAGGGTTTCCTACCCCACCGCTAGTTAGCGGGGGGGGGCTACTCTCCACCCTCACACACACCGGTAATTAGTTCACTTTACTTAGAGGTAGGACTTATCTTGGGGGACACGGCTGGCGGGCACATAACTGTAAATAGCTAGGTTTGTATCGTTAGGAAAAATACAAATTATCTACGAATTTGTCATTTGTTCCGTAACTGAATACAAACCACGCTATTTACATGGGGTGACTCAACCCTTAGGAAGGGAGGTAAGTCCCCTGCCATACTGCCTTGGGCTTGCCCGGGGGCCCCGAACCCGAGTTCATGAAGCAACTCCAGGGTTGGGGTCCCTGCACCTCGCAGGCAGTCAAGGACTGCTGCGGCCTACGTAAGTTGTGTGTGAAGGTGAGCAGTGACACGTCCTAGGAAGTTGCCCTGGAGTTCTTTATAACGAAATCTAGGCTAGGACTACCCAATACACCTCGTCAGGGTATGGGGACATGACAGTATTACAAGTTAATACTAGGAACACAAGGAAGCATGGCTTACCTGCAGAGGTTCGAGGTCAGCTGTGCAAAGGACCCAGGATGCTGTTTTTCTCCAAGGGAGGAGAGGATGAAGAAAAGAAAAGGGCCAGACAGATCTTTTCATTCACACAGACTAAAACCGGGTAACAATGCCCTCAACCTTCTGCTACTTGTCCAATTAGGAGCCTGAGGTTAGACCAGCTGTTGTGCAGCCACCACAGGGCCGATAGAAAACGTATCGAGCCTCCTGTGTGTCACGTCTTGCAGGTAGTGGGCCGTGAAGGTAGTCTGACACTTCCAGACCCCAGCTTGCAGGACCTGCGTCACAGAAAAGTTCTTCTTGAAGGCCAGGGACGTAGCCATGCCCTTGACATCATGCGCCCTAGGGCGCCGTGACGGGGGAGGGTCAGAATTCAAGGCCAGGTGGATTACCTTGCGGATCCAGGCCGAGATGGTGTTTCTGGTGACCCTCTTCTTCGTTGCCCCGATGCTAACAAACAAGGCTCGCACCTGGGGCCGGACTGCAGCTGTTCTCTTCAGATACAACCTCAGACTCCTGACTGGGCATAGTAGGAGATGGTCTGGGTCATCTGTTACAGAACGAAGACTCGAGACCTGGAAAGAGTCGAACCTAGGGTCCGGCACTCCCGGGTTCTGAGTCTTAGCAACAAACTCAGGGACGAAGCTGAACGTTACCTCCCCCCATCCCCTTGAATGGGCGACGTCGTAGGAGAGACCATGCAGTTCGCTGACTCGCTTGGCCTGAGGACTTGAACCACGTTCCAAGGAGGAGGTCTCACTTCCGACTGAGGGCAGGTAAGTTCGTAACTCCGTATGAGCAGAGACAGTTCCAGCGAGGAGGAAATGTCCATTCCTTTGAGCCTGAAGGCAAGACTTAAGGCTGAGCGATAGCCTTTCACTGCCCAGACTGAAACGCGCATTTCTTCCCACAGACACACAAGGAACTCCGCTATTGCTGGTAAAGTGGCATCGAGGGGAGAGAGACCCCTTCCACGGCACCAACCACAGAAAACTCGCCACTTCGCCTGGTAGACTCCTGCAGATGACCTGTGCAGGTGGCCAGACCTTCTTTCCGCAACTTGTTGCGAAAATCCTCTCTCTTTGAGGAGATGCTGGATAGTCTCCAGGCGTGAAGTCGAAGCGAAGCTACGGCTTTGTGGAAGATGATGGAGTGTGGTTGTTTGAGTAGCTCGTGATGTGGAGGGAGTTCCCTCGGGATCTCCGTGAGGAGCTGCAGAAGGTCCGGAAACCACTCTGCGTGATGCCATAGCGGAGCTATCAAGGTCATCGAGAGATTGACCGATGTTCTGGTCTTGTTGAGGACCCTCCTCATCAGACAGAACGGGGGAAAGGCGTACACGTCGACGTTGTCCCACCGTTGTTGGAAGGCATCTTGCCAGAGGGCCTTGGGGTCCGGGACTGGGGAGCAGTACAGCGGAAGCTTGGTGTTCAACGCCGTAGCGAACAGGTCCACAATCGGGGAACCCCACAAAGTCAGGACTTTGTTGGCTATCCGAGGATCCAAAGACCACTCGGTACTCACTATCTGCGTCGCTCTGCTCAGACTGTCGGCGAGCACATTCCTCTTGCCTGGAATGAAGCGAGCCGTAAGTGATATCGAGTGGACCTCAGACCATCTCAGGATCTCTACTGCAAGATGGGACAGCAGTTCCGAAAAGGTACCTCCCTGCTTGTTGATATAAGCCACCACCGTGGTGTTGTCGCTCATCACCACTACGGAGTGACCCGCCAGGACTTGGTGGAACTTTTGAAGGGCCAGGAAAACGGCCTCCATCTCCAGCAGGTTTATGTGAAGGTACTTTTCTGATTCTGACCACAGGCCAGAGGCCTTGTGGTTCAGAACGTGGGCCCCCCACCCCTTGTTTGATGCGTCCGAAAACAACATCAAATCCGGGAAGGAGACGAGAAGATCCACTCCCTCTCGTAGGTTCTCGTCTGCCACCCACCACTCCAGGTCCGACCGTTCCGCAGATCCCATAGGGATCAAGATATCCGGGGAGTCGAGTCCTTGACTCCACCGGGACTTCAGTCGCCACTGAAGGGATCTCATCCTGAGGCGACTGTTGGGGACGAGACGTGTTAGAGAGGAGAGGTGGCCGAGGAGACGAAGCCACGATTGGGCTGGGAGTTCTTCTCGAGTGAGAAAAGGTCTCGCGACCTTCCTCAGCCTTGCTATCCTTTCGTCTGATGGGAAGGCTTTGTGGAGATTGGTGTCTATGATCATGCCTAGATATACCAGTTTCTGAGAGGGCTGCAGAGAAGACTTCTCGAGGTTTACCACGATCCCCAGATCCCGGCAAACCTCGAGGAGCTTGTCTCGGTGGCAGAGAAGGGATGCCCCCGAGTCTGCCAGAACCAGCCAGTCGTCCAGGTAACGAAGGAGACGGATGCCGATCCTGTGCGTCCATGAAGAGATGATGGTGAAGACTCTGGTGAACACCTGAGGCGCTGTGGAGAGACCGAAACACAACACCTTAAACTGGTAGATCTTGTGATCTAGGCAAAATCTGAGGTACTTCTTGAAGACGGATGGATCGGGATCTGGAAGTACGCGTCCTTCAGATCCAGTATGCACATGAAGTCTCGCGGTCTCACTGCAAGCCTGACCGTGTCCGCTGTCTCCATGCTGAACGGAGTTTGTTTGACAAACCCGTTCAGGGTCGAGAGATCGATGACTGGTCTCCAGCCTCCAGACGCCTTTCTCACAAGAAAGAGTCGACTGTAGAAGCCTGGGGACCCGTCCACGACCTCCTGGAGCGCGTCTTTCTCCAACATGGTCTGGACTTCGGCCCGAAGGGCCTGCCCTTTTGCCGACCCCATGGCAAGAGAGCTCAACGACACTGGATCCGCTGTCAGGGGAGGTACAGATGCCGTGAACGGGACGTGATACCCTTGAGAGATCACAGAGATCGTCCAGGTATCCGCCCCGAGTTTCTGCCACCTTGCTGCGCAACTCTGAAGGCATCCCCCCACTGGTGGACATGCAGGGGGATTGCCACCCCTAACGTTTCCGGCCTCGGCCGGTACCTCTAGGGTTCTTGCTTCCCCTGGAGGACTTCTTGCCCCTTCTGCCCTTGGCAGGAAAGGGCTTAGACACCTTGGGCTTCGCTGCTACGGTTGTCTTTTTCGTGTCCTTGGCAGGGCGGGGCTGCTATACTGCCGGAGGCTTGTAGGGCCTTGATGTCAGGGCCCTATGGATGAGGGAATCCTGATTGGACTTCCTCCACCTCTTGGCAGTGAGCTCCACGTCCTTAGGCTCGAACAGACTCTTACCGAGGATGGAAGAGTGTCTGAGCCTACTAGTCTCGGCGCTGGGAACCTTACGGTGAAACCTCTCAGCCACCGCGTCCCGACGCTTGAGGACCGTGTTAGCCCACAAGCTCGCGACCTGGTGGGACAGGAACTCGATGGTCCGAGTGCCCGAGAGGAGGAAGGTCTCCAGCGCTTTCCTGGTGCTTTCCTTGGAGAGATCCTCGGACCGCACCAGGATGCCCAGAGACCCCAGCCAGATGTCTAGCCATGAAGTGGCCTGCATGGCGCACTTGATGACTTTCTCCTGACTCTGGATCTCAGTGGCCGAGAAGGACACGTGCCGGTTGGAGAGTCTCTCAAGAGAAACTCTCCCTGTGAGTTCTTCCACGGAGTGGTGTAGGGGAAGACTCAGAGAAGACTCCTCAAGGATCTAGAAATACCTCCTCTGATGGACTCGAGGAGGAGGGAGGAGCTTATTCCCGGCACTCGACCTGCTGGAGGAAGCAAGCTCCGCGAGTTGTCCCTCGATCTTATCTCTGGAACTCTTCATCCCCTGAGACCAGGGCAGAGCTGCACTGGCCTTAGAGGGCTTTTGAGTGCCATAGACACGATCCAGAACTGTGTCCTTCCCTTCACGAGGAGGGACCTCAGGATCTGGGATCCCGTTTAGACTCCTCATGAGGGTCAGGACTTGCCAGAATGCATGTTCCGACTCCTGGCGCTCGCCTCCTGATGGACTTGCAGCCAAGTCTCCTGTCCCCAAGGGCTCTTCCTGGGAGACACGTGGGCATCCTCGACCGCCCTAGGCTGCTCCTGTCTGATCCTGGCCGACGACTTAGGAATAATCTTAGAGTCCTTAGATTCCCTCCTGGGCGGGATACAGGACTCCAAAAGCGAAGGAGGCAGGTCCTTCTCCACCTCAAGACGAGGAGACCTCTCGGAAGGGGGATGAACTTCCTCCATTGGTGCGATGGGGAAGTCCTCCTGTTTGACCGACTCCCCCGAGGAGGGGTATTCCACCTCCGCAGGGGAGGGCGAGAAGGTCTGAGGTGGAGTAGGAACCTTGCCTAAGGATCTGCGAGGGGGCAGCCTAGGTCTCGGAGGAGGATCCACGGGCGAGACTCCTCTCTTCCTCTTAATCGCCCGCACAAGAGCTCTGAGGAGGGTATCGAACCACGGCTGTTGACTGACAGTGGCGCTGTCAGACACTCCCTCTGAAGGGAAGGGGATCGAAGGATCCCTAGGAGGAGTCAACAAACGATTGTTCGCCTTCTGGGCTGAAAAAGAAGAATCCCTAAACCTGCCCGGGGAGCGGCCCCCTTCTGGCGAGCGCGCTGGTTTGCGCTTGCGGGGAGGGGAGCGCGACAAGGGAGAATCCATCTGTAGGCGGTCGCGCTGGGGCTCGTGAACCGTGCCCGGAACAGGGTCGCACGCGTAAGGGTAGCGCAAAGCTGGAAAATCGCGACCACGAGCCAAATCGCGCACGCGCACCCGCATGGGCGGGCGATGCTGGAAAATAGCGCGCGCACCCGCTTGGACGGGCGATGCTGGAAAATCGCGCGCGCACGCACCCGTGTGAGTGGGGGCGGGCGCGAGGGAGCGATGGCGCGGTCACGCGTTAGCGATCTGTGAGCGCGAGCCGGAATGAGGCCGCGAGAGCGCGTGGGTGACGGTGACGGTGTCGGTGTATGGCAATCAGGAACTGGCCAAACGCACGGGCGCGCAGCGACCTGGTGTGACCTTGAAGGGCGCGAGATGACAGGGGCACCTGTGCGCGTGTCTGGAAGAACTCGCCGCGAGGGCGATAGAATTGCAGCAAGGTCGCGAGAGACCTGCGGGCGACGGTCGGGAAGGGCCGGTCTATTCGCCTGTGAGGTCGCTAACTGCGCTGGTGATTGGCGGCGCACATAGCGCGCATCAGGAACAGGTCTCACCGGAGTTCGCTGTTTCGGAGGTCGCGTGTTGCGAACAGCGTGATGAAGTTCTGGAGCGCCCGAGGTTGCCTTGAACACAGGCACAGGGCGCGTAGCTGGAACTGGACGCGTTAGATGAGCGTGGCGCCCGATAGTATCGGCAGCAGACTCGCGCGGTTCTAGAGGGGGCCGTGAGCGCCTGTGCGCTGACTTAGCCATCTCTGGAGCAACGTGCTGATTCGGCGCAACACGTGATCGCGTTGGAGAGCGCGTGGGCGCTGGAACAGGAACTGCGCGCGAACGCGCATCCAAACCTCCTTTGCAGCGCGATCATCTTTTGGTGAGCGCGATGATTCCAAGGCGACACCTGGGTGCGCTGGAGAGCGCGTGAGCGCTGAAGTTGGAATCGCGCGCGAACGCGCGTCGCGTTTCTCCCCCGTGGGGCGCGACGAGTCCGCAGGAACCTGTGGGCGCCTGTGCGCCGACTCTGGAACCTTTTGGACCGTGCGCTGTAACAGGAACTGGGGGCGAACGCGCGTCGCGTTTCTCCCCCGTGGGACGTGTTGGAGAGCGCAGAAGCGCTGAAGTTGGAATCGCGCGCGAACGCGCGTCGCGTTTCTCCCCCGTGGGGCGCGACGAGTCCGCAGGAACCTGTGGGCGCCTGTGCGCCGACTCTGGAACCTTTTGGACCGTGCGCTGTAACAGGAACTGGGGGCGAACGCGCGTCGCGTTTCTCCCCCGTGGGACGTGTTGGAGAGCGCAGGAGCGCTGAAGTTGGAATCGCGCGCGAACGCGCGTTTCTCCCCCGTGGGGCACGACGAGTCCGCAAGAACCTGTGGGTGCCTGTGCGCCGACTCTGGAACCTTTGGGACCGTGCGCTGTAACAGGAACTGGGGGCGAACGCGCGTCGCGTTTCTCCCCCGTGGGACGTGTTGGAGAGCGCAGGAGCGCTGAAGTTGGAATCGCGCGCGAACGCGCGTTTCTCCCCCGTGGGGCGCGACGAGTCCGCAGGAACCTGTGGGCGCCTGTGCGCCGACTCTGGAACCTTTTGGACCGCGCGCGATGGAACAGGAACTGGGGGAGAATGCGCGTCGCGTTTCTCCCCCGTGGGGCGCGACGAGTCCGCAGGAACCTGTGGGCGCCTGTGCGCTGACTCTGGAACCTTTTGGACCGCGCGCGATGTAACAGGAACTGGGGGCGAACGAGCGTCGCGTTTCTCCCCCGTGGGGCGCGACGAGTCCGCAGGAACCTGTGGGCGCCTGTGCGCCGACTCTGGAACCTTTTGGACCGCGCGCGATGTAACAGGAACTGGGGGCGAACGAGCGTCGCGTTTCTCCCCCGTGGGGCGCGACGAGTCCGCAGGAACCTGTGGGCGCCTGTGCGCCGACTCTGGAACCTTTTGGACCGCGCGCGATGTAACAGGAACTGGGGGCGAACGAGCGTCGCGTTTCTCCCCCGTGGGGCGCGACGAGTCCGCAGGAACCTGTGGGCGCCTGTGCGCCGACTCTGGAACCTTTTGGACCGCGCGCGATGTAACAGGAACTGGGGGAGAACGAGCGTCGCGTTTCTCCCCCGTGGGGCGCGACGAGTCCGCAGGAACCTGTGGGCGCCTGTGCGCTGACTCTGGAACCTTTTGGACCGCGCGCGATGTAACAGGAACTGGGGGCGAACGAGCGTCGCGTTTCTCCCCCGTGGGGCGCGACGAGTCCGCAGGAACCTGTGGGCGCCTGTGCGCCGACTCTGGAACCTTTTGGACCGCGCGCGATGTAACAGGAACTGGGGGCGAACGCGCATCGCGTTTCTCCCCCGTGGGGCGTGTTGGAGAGCGCTGAAATTGGAATCGTGCGTGAACGCGCGTCGCGTTTCTCCCCCGTGGGGCGCGACGAGTCCGCAGGAACCTGTGGGCGCCTGTGCGCCGACTCTGGAACCTTTTGGACCGCGCGCGATGTAACAGGAACTGGGGGCGAACGAGCGTCGCGTTTCTCCCCCGTGGGGCGCGACGAGTCCGCAGGAACCTGTGGGCGCCTGTGCGCCGACTCTGGAACCTTTTGGACCGCGCGCGATGTAACAGGAACTGGGGGCGAACGAGCGTCGCGTTTCTCCCCCGTGGGGCGCGACGAGTCCGCAGGAACCTGTGGGCGCCTGTGCGCCGACTCTGGAACCTTTTGGACCGCGCGCGATGTAACAGGAACTGGGGGCGAACGAGCGTCGCGTTTCTCCCCCGTGGGGCGCGACGAGTCCGCAGGAACCTGTGGGCGCCTGTGCGCCGACTCTGGAACCTTTTGGACCGCGCGCGATGTAACAGGAACTGGGGGCGAACGAGCGTCGCGTTTCTCCCCCGTGGGGCGCGACGAGTCCGCAGGAACCTGTGGGCGCCTGTGCGCCGACTCTGGAACCTTTTGGACCGCGCGCGATGTAACAGGAACTGGGGGCGAACGAGCGTCGCGTTTCTCCCCCGTGGGGCGCGACGAGTCCGCAGGAACCTGTGGGCGCCTGTGCGCCGACTCTGGAACCTTTTGGACCGCGCGCGATGTAACAGGAACTGGGGGCGAACGAGCGTCGCGTTTCTCCCCCGTGGGACGCGACGAGTCCGCAGGAACCTGTGGGCGCCTGTGCGCCGACTCTGGAACCTTTTGGACCGCGCGCGATGTAACAGGAACTGGGGGCGAACGAGCGTCGCGTTTCTCCCCCGTGGGGCGCGACGAGTCCGCAGGAACCTGTGGGCGCCTGTGCGCCGACTCTGGAACCTTTGGGACAGCACGCGATGTAACAGGAACTGGGGGCGAACGAGCGTCGCGTTTCTCCCCCGTGGGGCGCGACGAGTCCGCAGGAACCTGTGGGCGCCTGTGCGCTGACTCTGGAACCTTTTGGACCGCGCGCGATGTAACAGGAACTGGGGGCGAACGAGCGTCGCGTTTCTCCCCCGTGGGGCGCGACGAGTCCGCAGGAACCTGTGGGCGCCTGTGCGCTGACTCTGGAACCTTTTGGACCGCGCGCGATGTAACAGGAACTGGGGGCGAACGAGCGTCGCGTTTCTCCCCCGTGGGGCGCGACGAGTCCGCAGGAACCTGTGGGCGCCTGTGCGCCGACTCTGGAACCTTTTGGACCGCGCGCGATGTAACAGGAACTGGGGGCGAACGAGCGTCGCGTTTCTCCCCCGTGGGGCGCGACGAGTCCGCAGGAACCTGTGGGCGCCTGTGCGCCGACTCTGGAACCTTTTGGACCGCGCGCGATGTAACAGGAACTGGGGGCGAACGAGCGTCGCATTTCTCCCCCGTGGGGCGCGACGAGTCCGCAGGAACCTGTGGGCGCCTGTGCGCTGACTCTGGAACCTTTTGGACCGCGCGCGATGTAACAGGAACTGGGGGCGAACGAGCGTCGCGTTTCTCCCCCGTGGGGCGCGACGAGTCCGCAGGAACCTGTGGGCGCCTGTGCGCCGACTCTGGAACCTTTTGGACCGCGCGCGATGTAACAGGAACTGGGGGCGAACGAGCGTCGCGTTTCTCCCCCGTGGGGCGCGACGAGTCCGCAGGAACCTGTGGGCGCCTGTGCGCCGACTCTGGAACCTTTGGGACAGCACGCGATGTAACAGGAACTGGGGGCGAATGCGCGTCGCGTTTCTCCCCCGTGGGACACGACGAGTCCGCAGGAACCTGTGGGCGCCTGTGCGCCGACTCTGGAACCTTTTGGACCGCGCGCGATGTAACAGGAACTGGGGGCGAATGCGCGTCGCGTTTCTCCCCCGTGGGACACGACGAGTCCGCAGGAACCTGTGGACGCCTGTGCGCCGACTCTGGAACCTTTTGGACCGCGCGCGATGTAACAGGAACTGGGGGCGAATGCGCGTCGCGTTTCTCCCCCGTGGGACACGACGAGTCCGCAGGAACCTGTGGACGCCTGTGCGCCGACTCTGGAACCTTTTGGACCGCGCGCGATGTAACAGGAACTGGGGGCGAATGCGCGTCGCGTTTCTCCCCCGTGGGACACGACGAGTCCGCAGGAACCTGTGGACGCCTGTGCGCCGACTCTGGAACCTTTTGGACCGCGCGCGATGTAACAGGAACTGGGGGCGAATGCGCGTCGCGTTTCTCCCCCGTGGGACACGACGAGTCCGCAGGAACCTGTGGACGCCTGTGCGCCGACTCTGGAACCTTTTGGACCGCGCGCGATGTAACAGGAACTGGGGGCGAACGCGCGTCACGTTTCTCCCACGTGGGGTGCGACGAGTCCGCAGGAACCTGTGGGCACCTGTGCGCCGACTCTGGAACCTTTTGGACCGCGCGCGATGTAACAGGAACTGGGGGGCGCGGCAGCGCTGGTAAAGGTGGACACGTGGGTGCCTTAACAGGAACTGAGGCGCGAACGCCTAACGGTGAGCGCCGAAGCACTTTATCAGCAACATCAGGAACAACAGCATCGGGCGCAGGCAGAGCCTTAAGCTTAGGGACGAGAGGCGCAGTTTTGCGCTCAAGTCCCCGAGACCCCGAAGGGCCTGGAGACTGCGCAGTGGCAGACTCAGGGGGCGGGTAAAGCGCATCAGCAGCCTTAGATGTAGATGGTTGAGGAGACCCTTGTCCCGAAGGACGACCATCCTCCAAAGGGGATCGCGAACGATCCCCGGAGAGGTCTAGGGTGGTAGCTGGCAGGACAGGAGAGCGGCGAGTCGTCTCCTCCGCAGAGGATTGTGGGGACGACGAGCCGAAGAGGCGCCTCCTAACCCCTTTAAAGGGAGAAGGAAGACCTCTACGGCGAAGGAGAGGGCGAGCCTTCCGCCTTATATGCCCACGAGGGGCCGTTGGATCAGCAAGCTGACCATCATGGGGCCTCCGAAGAGGCGTCTCTACCAGAGAACTCCCCCGAGAGGGAGTCTCAGTGGAAGGAGAGACCGTAGGACTAAGCTCCTCCCTCGAAGTATGTTCGGAGGGGGAGACAGAGCCTTTAGCTACCGCAGCCACAGGAACAGGTGTTTGGACAGACCCATGGGATGTTTCCCAAACAACTACGTCAACTACAGACAGAGGATCTACGCTGTAGTTGACGATTGTTCGGCGGCCGCACCCCGTTTGATCATGTCAAACAGGACCTCCTAGGAGGGTGAACCCTGTAGCCCCAAGGAAGCCCAAAGCTGAAAAAGATCATTGTTAGACATAAAGACCTCCTCCAAGGGGGGAGGGGCAGCCGCCTCGCTATGGTAGTCAGTGGCCTCTCCCTTACCACGGGATCGGTCAACAACATCAACATTACGGTCTACGCTACCACTCGCCGGCCTCTCGGAAGAGACCGCCCGAGCGGGAGCTTCGGAGGAGGAATGGGCGGCGGAAGAAGAAGTCCTAGGATTTTCTCTCTCCCGAGAAACCTCGGAAGGAGAACGATCCCTTTTGGCCTTCTTCTTACATCGCCGGGCAAACCTCTCCCACTGGGAGGTAGACCACTCCCTACACTCAATACACATATTAGCACTATCACACCGTTGGCCCCTACACTGAGGGCATAAGGAGTGCGGATCTGTTTCTACGGCCGACATAAAGGTCCCACAAGGGCGGCCAGGAAGTCCAGGGCAACTTCACACACAAACACTGAAAGAAAAAGCAAACAAAAATTATGGCAGTCAAAAGAGAGGAGAGCGCCGACAGGTCTGTCGTCTCTCTGAGCCAAAAGTAAAGTGAACTAATTACCGATGTGTGTGAGGGTGGAGGGGTAGCAAGCCCCCCCCCCCCCCCCCCCGCTAACTAGCGGTGGGGTAGGAAACCCTCGTTAAAACTTTATGGCTCGTCATCGGCTGCGCCGAAGTAATTACCCCATGTAAATAGCGTGGTTTGTATTCAGTTACGGAACAATTTAGCTTTCTTTCATACAGTACTGTATATAGTTAATAAAAAATATAAATATAACTATACTGTATATCAATGGAGAGAAAAATGATTCAGCTATGCAAAATTTATTTTTTAATCGTTAACGGTAACAGTTTTTGTGCTAAGACTAGTTAAGTAATACATCTCAAAAGAAGACCAGGAGCTATGTATGAAAGTGAAGATGGTTTCTTCATGTTTCTAGTGTTTTGTGTCAGGTTAGGTAAGGATGGAGGGTTTCAATCACATTTTACTAAGCACCAGGTAGGATCTGGAGTAGGCTAGGTTCAGTCTGCGATTTAGAGCACCCTACATCACATTAAAATGCATTGCAGCATCTCTCTCTCCCAATAGTTTTCATACCTCTCTAAGACTGCTACCCAGACAAACAAGATTTCCCTCTGTAATCCACTTATTATTAAACTTTAGGGTTTCAAATAAGCATTGCCAACAGAAAATTGTCAATTGCCTCCTATGACCCTCTACTTAGTTACACCTACCAAGGACGATATGTTCCTATTCACAGCATACCCAAATGTCTCTCAGTGTACAAATAAAATGATAGTAAAATTATAGTTATGGACAGAAAAACATTTTGAACAGATAAAAGTTTTACCTGTAGTAAATAATGTCCTTTCACTGAATAAAATGAAAACCCGTTAGACTGTCTAAAAAGGGGGATATTTTTCAGAAATCTAATGGTTTTTGCTCCACCGTACGCTCGCGGAAAAAGAAAATCATCAAGCTCCTATGTAATGGCAAGTGGTACATGCTGAGCTGCGCACGGTAACCCCATCGATTATGATTTCTAAGATAATTAAGTTTTTACTTGGTGAAAATAAGTGTCATTTTTGAAAAAAACAAACTTTTTCTATAGGAAACACCTGTTTCTTTGGAGAGAAGCTTTTTTCATCCTAACCTTCAAGTTAAATTCCTGTTTAATTAAATGTTAAAAAATACAGTAATATTACGGTAGAGTCCCACCCAGCCATTACCGCTTCCCAGTACATTGGAGCTTGATGTTTTTCTTTATTCCCGAGTGCAGCAAAAGCCATTAGACTCTATCGAAATATTAACAATAATCTAGTGGTTTTTGCTCAGCCATGCGCTCGCGAAAAAGAAAAACATCAAGCTCCTATGTACTGAGGCTGGGTGGGACTCTACCATAATATTACCAAAACTATTCTTCAATTACTACATGTTATAAATGACAATAATTATCATGAATTCAAATGTAAATGTATCTCAAAAATGTACAAAAACATTAAAAGTTATCAGAAAACCACATTTCAAATTTTAGAAATCACAGTAATGTAGCAAATATTGTCCTAATAATAAAGCACCTTTATTCACAAAGTCTAGTTCGGAGCCTTTGTATATCAGCGGCCAGTTCCTCAAGCATTGATTAAGAATGGACATCAACTAACCAAAACTTTCCCCCCTAACCTAACCTACAAACCGTGTCCTTACCTAGTTACCTAACAGGGGGCTAACACCCCCTGCAGACCCCCTTACACTGCTGTATTCTAAGTTAGACATATTACATACGGGTGGCCGCTATCGTACATACACCCCCCCCCAAGTTCAAGTTACGGTACACTGGCTACTTTATGATAACTGGCAATGTCGTTATTGGTATGGCTGCTTATTGCAATAAGATACACAGATTTAACCAAATTAGATATATCAATCAATCAAGACAGTTTGATTCGTAACTATAATAAAACCTGGGCTACCGTGTAAAAAGCTCACAAATTTTCTATAGAAAAAGTAGCCGTGGTTTTGGCAAGGTAGCATAGGCCTAGGCGACTTAACAAATTGGGACAGGCTACAAAGGCTTGGAGCAAACTTTCGCAAAATATTTCAATGTTGAAAGTAATAAAACGTAAAAATTTACCAAACTTTGTAATCTTGACCTAAGATTAGGACAAAGTTATCCTCGTTGGCTACTCTAACACATAAAGGACGCATAGTCTACCGCCATCCAACACATGCAGTGGTCAGGGTTTCTTGGTTAATGATTAGTCTGTGCTACAATTTATGCATTTAACAGCAACTCCAACGACACATTGAACTCCAGAACAACAACCATAGTATCAAATGTTAAATATTATTCAAATGTTGAAACAAGGTGTAAAAATAAGCAATAACAATTCATTTTACCTTTGTGGAGAAATTCAACTTTTGTTTACAAACACACACTGTTCGGAAATAGGGATTGACAATTTGATATCAAGTTTTGTAAACTTTAATGATATTTATAATGTAACTTTTACTTTTAAAAATGTAGTTTATATCCTATTTTCATTGTATCTAATATATATTAGCTGAATACCAAAGGCTATTATTTATAGCATAGATAATTTTTAAATCAAAATCAAATATGTTCCCGCCTATTCTTTCTACACAATCGGACAGTGGCACACGGCTAAGGATTGAATTCATTGTTTTCTTGAATTTAGATATGTGAAGGGGAAATTAAAACTCATAGTATTTTACCACATTCCTTTTATATTTTTAGTTGTAGTATGTAATTTTATTCATTTTTAAAGTACACTTATTCGTCGACTTTAATAGATAGCAGACTAAAGTTAATAAAATGAAGACGGCGTGTTTCTTCTCTGCCATATTGAAAAGTATTGTACCCCAATTACATTAAAATCATACCTAGGTTAAAGAACACGCAATGTGTGACAGCAGAAATTTTGTTAGTTACGGTAGAATTACACTGTAATTACACTGCGGTGCCATAGCCTCTGTACCATGGCCTTCCACTGTAATGGGGTAGACTTCTCTTGTTTGAGGGTAGTAGGGTACACTCGGACACTGTGTTCTATCTTATTTCCCTTCCTCTTGTTTTATTTTTATAGCTTATATATGAAAAATCTATTTCAATGTTACTGTTCTTAAAATATTTTATTCTAATTGTTCATTACTTCTCTAGTAGCTTATTAATTTCCTTTCTTCACTGGGCCATTTTCTCTGTTGGAGTCCTTGGGCTTATGGCATCATGCTTTTCCAACTAGGGTTGTAGCTTAGCTAATAATAATAATAATAATAATAATAATAATAATAATAATAATAATAATAATAATGATAATAATAATAATAATAATAATAATAATAATAATAATAATAATAATAATAATAATAATAATAATAATAATGTATACGGCACAGTTACAATGCTAATAACTATGTCTCTTAACTAAAACATAATTAAAACACCATAATTCGACGTGCGTTATGGACTATGATAACCTGTATTAACTGCCAAATGTGGGCGTAGACTAATCATCAGTGGAATTCCTTCATGATTACAGGTAGCCTAGAATATGTAGGCTGGGTTTATCTCGAACTGGACGAATTGTGTCGCTATGCTTAATGGTGTATTACGCCATGGTGTCATAATCAGCTGTTAATATTCTTTTTCTTTTTTAGCCCTAGGCACCTGAATCTGTTATTTTTAGACAATACTGAAATGACATTATGTTACATGCAACTTTACAATTGCACGAAACCAGGTTCAGGATTAGTAATTATCGCACAGGCTAACGTACAGTGACTGTTCTCAAATTGTTCTTCCTCCTTCCTTGACTCGTTATTGCCTCCTCATTCAGCAGCCGATTTGTTTAGTTAACGATTGGTTCTTTTCATCATTCTTCAGTTACGATTTCTAGTTATTGCTACTATTACTACTACTTCTACTTCTATTTTTATTTCTACTTTTGATCCGTAGGGATAAATTTCACTGATTTCTTTTTTTATCACTGACCATCCATATCTTGTTGGATGCAGGCAGTTTGCAAGCCTTTCCTGTACTTTGAAATACGATGTGTAGGGGTGTTGTTCTGCAGCTGCGCTGGTTGGTGGTGGAGAGGAAATGTGACCAGATTTTGTTACTGTAAAAGTGAGACACTTTATATATATATATATATATATATATATATATATATATATATATATATATATATATATATATATATATATATGTGTGTGTGTGTGTGTGTGTGTGTGTGTGTATGTATATATATACGTATATATATATATATATATATATATATATAAATATATATATATATATATGCATATATATATATATATATATATATATATATATATATATATATATATATGTGTGTGTGTGTGTGTGTGTATATATATATATGTATATATATACGTATATATATACATATATATATATATATATATATATATATATATATATATATATATATATATACTGTAAAATCGGGACACTTTACAAACACACACACACACACACACACACACACACACATATATATATATATATATATATATATATATATATATATATACTGTATATACTACAATCGTATATTCGGTGACTTGCTTGGCCTTTTATTCTGCACTGCCGACATCAGCAGCTGCAAATTGATGCTCTTTATACACTTTATAGTCTATAATACTGTATTCATTTAATAATCCACTTCATTAAGTATCGTAGCAGTCAGAGAAGACAATAGAAGTTACCAGTTAGTGAAATGGCAAAATTAAACCAAATATCAGTACCATTCCCTTAAAACGGGGTCAGTTCCGCATTTGAAGCATGAAAAGAAAAAAAAAAGTTGGACAAACGTGAACAAAGCGGGAAAAACTCACAATTGTGTGAAAATGGGACATTTTGTTAACTTCCTAAAGAGCGGGACAGACTTTGAAAAGCGGGACTGTTCCGTCTAAAAGCGGGATTCTGGTCCCATTATGAAGAGGCCAAGTTGGAAAGATGAACTTAATTTCTTCCTTGCAATAATTCTATTATATATGAAATATCTGAACTCATTTAATGACTTTGATTTAGATGCATACCATTTGAGAATAAATTTTTCAATGGCATCTTTTAAAGTATCCCTCCTGTCATTTTTCTGATTGAATATTTTTATTTGCCTACCATTTAAGAATAAACTTTTCAATGGCATCTTTTAAAGCATCCCTCCTGTCATCTTTCTGATTGAATATTTTTATTTGGCCTCAAAGACCTGATTATTTTGCAGAGGTCTACTCAAGTGCTCAAAATTTACCTTTTTTGTACAGTGCTAATTGTCGTGTCAGAGCCAGTTATGGCATAAACCAAAAGCAAGATGCCAGTTTTCATCTATTTGTGTTTTATCTGTCTCATTGCTGCACAATTCGTGAGTGCTACCTGATGTTCCTGGTTTACTTTGCGAAGTTCTCTTAGAGTATCTTGCCCTTCTTCAGATAATAAAGTTAGCTCAATGTGAATAAGACAGAATAATGCAGCAGAAGCTGAAATACAAGCCCATATGATATTATAGCCTATCTTTAGGTCTAATATTAAGGACCGTAATTACGTGTTTTGTATTCTATTGACTTTTAGAAGTCTTAGTTTAGCTCTCCAATCATTATGACGTCATTGGAACGGCCGAATCCCTTGTAAAATATGAGCTAAGGAATACAATTATTTTCCGCACATACGAAATGTAGTTAATCACATCACAGAGTTATAAACATTGCGCCTGGCTTCCTTTATACAATCAGAAGCGTCGTTACGGACTAACCTAAGAATTGCTGGAATTCCGTGATCTAGACTGAGTGAAGTGCTGAGCGATCTATATGTACTGGATTTGAGATGTCTTTTTGCCCAATATTGCGATCCGCGCACGCCGATAATCCGGAGATTTTCGATCGCTTCAATTGGGCATAGGTGCATTGTGTACTGGCGTAAAATCATGTTTGATAATCCCTTTTTTCTAACTTACAAAAGTATTTTAATGATAATTTTATTATTTTTTCATCCAGATACTTCATCATTAGTGATCAGCCTCTGTCATAGTTTTCCTGGGATATTTTTCCTGAAAAAGGTACACTGCTCTTGTATCGAATGTAGGTCACGATATATTACGAATCTTAAACCAGTTATATATGAGTTGATGGCTCATAATTGCTCATGCATTATATGTATGTATATATATGTATGTGTATGCATATATGTATGTACGGATGTATGCATGTGTTTATGTATATATTCACCTTGAAGACGATTGTCCTAGTGACGTAGCGGTGTCAACGTGTTCCCTTCGTATTTTCGTAGTTTCCTCAGATTCTCCGGCGTGAGCCTTTGGTTAAAGAAACAATTGTAATAAGTGATAGAGAATATTAAATGTTTGTTGAAGCCAAGGTTAGAATGTTTGACCCCCCTCTCCTTTATTAATGTGACTTGTGGACGTTGAAAGCCAACGAAAGAAAATAGGAATAGTTAAATATGATTGATAAATTTGCTTTTGCAAAAGCTAGGAAAACTGCATTATAAACTGTAATTTTATTGAATAAGGTGGCATTTTATTTTAAGGTTGTCTATATTTCTACCTGATTGTTACTAGCTTGAAGAAATAGGATAAGATTTGTCTTATTTTCTAACAGGGTTAAATGTGTCATTTTCGGGTTCTGGGAGTTAGGGCAATGTCCTCCCTTCAATGCTCAGCTAGCCCAGAAATCTATATTCTCTCTTGACCTAAGCGATAAATTTATTTTGCTTACCGATAAAACTTTCACAACAGTTTATCGTATTTAATGTTCTTCTTCCGAGCTTATTTTGTTCTTAATCGTCTAAGTTTCTAAGAACATGCGAAACGTCTTTCCCCAAAAAAATAAGTATAGCTCACTTTTGTCTTTTATTGGTAGATTCAGTCTACTAATTGATCATATTCTTTGGTACTATTCTTTAGATCTTGCCTAAAGCATCTTAGATTTAATTGATTATAAGATGAAAAAAACTTTAACACCAATCGAACTTATGTTTCTTCTTATTCCTTGCATCTTGCCAGCGAGGGGAAAATATTTCGGAATTTAGCATATATCCTCTGTATATAAAACATCTTTCTTATCTAAGCCCAAAGAAATGCCAATTATATTTTTCTCTATTTAGGACAGTTTCTTGGCCATGCAATACATCTTCCCAAACCTACTTCATGGAAATGCCATTCTTTTTTATTTTCTTGTCCTATTTTTTTCCTGAAAGACCTCGCCCTTATACACTGAACGATATAATTCCCGGGCGTTTAAAGAAAAAAAAAGATCTCTTGTTACTTTTTGGATTCTCAAGTCGAGCGATCTCTCTCTCTCTCTCTCTCTCTCTCTCTCTCTCTCTCTCTCTCTCTCTCTCTCTCTCTCTCTCTCCATGGTATGCCAATGCCTCGTATATTACACGAGGCGGGTTACTTTTTATTCATTTTAACATGTCTCCTCGTATGTGAAAAATAGAATCGTGGGTTTTGATTCTTACGATGCGGGTCGGCGAGCGCATATATCGTAAACATTTCATTGAGTTGCAAGTTGTCCGTTGCCCGGAGTGTGCTATCTGAAAGGGGAAATTAAATGCCAGGTCTTTTTGCGGCCTTTTTGTTCTTTTCACAATTCATTCTCATGTGTCAACTGCTTTATTTTAGAATGTTTTTGGACAGCCAGATTATCTACATATTTTGGGTAATACTTCAAGATATTCAAATTGAGCATTACTGTTGTTGTTTTTTTCATGAAGAAAACAACTTTTCTTAAAAGACTACTGTTCTTAAAAATATTCTATTTTCATTGTTCCTTACTTCTCTTGCAGTTTATTTATTTCCTTGTTCCCTTTCCTCACTGGGCTATTTTTCCCTGTTGGAGCCCTTGGGCTTATGGCATCCTGCTTTGTTTTTCAACTAGGGTTATAGCTTAGCTTGTAATAATAATAACAACAAAAAACAGCATTAATAATAATAATAATAATAATAATAATAATAATAATAATAATAATAATAATAATAATAATAATAATAATAATAATAATAATAACTGGAATATTTAAAATTATGGTTTTCTAGAATATTTGTGATATTTGAATTATTGGGCTTAAAAACATTCATGACATGTAGATCAATGTTAATACAACTTTTTAAACGTTTTCTGATTCATAATTAGAGTCTGGGGAAAGTAGGTCGAGAACAGTGCCTTCTTAACATCCAGATCTCAGCATTGATAATGTTTCTTTAACTCTGTATGCCTCTTTTAAATCTTTACATGTGAGTATTGATTGCAAATTTACTTTTGAGAAACATATTAGCTTTGTCTCTTTAAATGCACAAAAAATGGCTTATTGAGAAAGACTTTTAAGATTTTCGGTGATCAATCTATTCTGAAAAAAGTGTTTTAATCCTTTCATTCTACCTTGTTTCGAGTATTGTTCTCCTGTTTGGTATTCAGCTGCCGATCTTTCCTTAAATTATTGGACAAGATTCCAGTCTATTAAATTTCTTATTCTTGATCTATATATTAATCTTTGGCACCTTCGTTTAGTCAGTTCTGTATGCATGTTGTATAAAAGTTTTCATACTACTGCTCATCTATTGTATTCAGATTTTCCCATCTTGTACTATCCTGTATGTAGGCATAGACTATAGTCAATTCTTTTTAGTGAGGACGATTTGCACCGACTCGCAGGGGTGCCCTTTTAGCTCGGAAAAGTTTCCTGATCGCTGATTGGTTAGAATTATCTTGTCCAACCAACCAATCAGCGATTAGGAAACATTTCCGAGCTAAAAGGGCACCCCTGCGAGTCTGTGCAAATCTGCCTCACTAAAAAGAATTGACTACAGCAGTCAATTCCAATTGCCATGCCTTCTCCATCATGAGACTCAATACTACACCGTATTCTAAAAGTTTTATTCCAGCGATGACCAGATTGTGGAATAAACTTCCCAAACAGGTAGTTGAATCGGTGGATCTTCAGATGTTTAAACTTTCCCTAAGTGCTTTTTTGTTTAAAAGTTTGACAGAAGTTTCGTTTTATAGTTTATATAGGACTGATCTGTTTTAACATTGTTAATGATTTTGAAATGTTTTGTATATCTTTTATTAATCACTTGCATATATACTTTATTTGTTATATATATATATATATATATATATATATATATATATATATATATATATATATATGTATATATACAGTATATACATATATATAAATACAGTATGTATATATATATATATATATATATATATATATATATATATATATATATATATATATATATATATACATATATATTAGCGAATATCTGCGAGAGTGCTCTTTCAATAGATTACTGACTTCAGAACCTTAGAATAATCTTAAAACTATAAATAACTTTGACATTGGCTATGGCCAGTCATCTTTAGGTCCTATCTACAATATATTCCTGCATGCTGTTATGACTCTTCAAAATTTTACTCGTATTCACCCTGTATCGACAAATGACTGTGACAGCGGCATTTTTTTCACTCGGTATAATGTATTTTCGCACACTTTCCCTTACATTTACCTCAACGATTTTTTGACGCACAATTGAATGGTCTATGTGTTCTAAATTGCATGTTTAACCACATATAACAATCATCGTGGCAGGTTGGATTCAGCTTCGGTCTGTCCCTTGTGGTCAAGGGCAATCAACTCAACTGTTCCCTTTATGTGATGATCAGCGGATCTTTAGTCATTCATAATGTCTTGCATTTGGTCGTTTCAAGATTCTGTCTATTTCGCTCGATTACGAATACTTACGGCTGATGTATATAAGGAGTAAAATAGTCGATTGGTTTTTGGTTTTATTCATTGCTTAAATTACTAAGATATAGTTGAGGTAAGTTTATTAAGATGCATTCCCTACACTACAGAAGACTCTAATATCTATTTTTCCATCACTCGCTTGTATGTTTACACTTGATCAAGATAGATTTTTCAAATCGTTTGATAGTCTATTAAAAACTACAGTAACAAAGGTTTAAATCAAACAATTTTAGAATGGTTATGAATCCCCAAGAAATTCAATGGAAAATAATCGGTGCTTTTTGAAAGATCTCGTGAGTCTATTAATTTTGTCTCACTTAGCTTCGAAATTAAATTTTTTTTATTTTTTTTTTTTTAATCATGTATTAGTGACTAACGCAAATGTTCAAATCTTTTCGAACGCAGACATGAAAGGCCCTTTTTTGCTTAATGGATTTTATGTATTCTTTTGAACTTTTGTGAGTATTTTTGTTGTTGTTGTGGGGGAGGGGGGGGGGGGGGGGGGGGGCTGGCGTTGGGTGTCGGGGAGTGAAGGGGCGTTTGTAAGCCCACTCTTTTCCTTGGTCTTTCCTTCTTAGGTT
>NC_090761.1:9314835-9327335 GCF_036898095.1 Palaemon carinicauda
ATGTTAAATGAATATCATAATATGCACAGCACCAGAAGTTTGGAATATGTAATGTTTATAAATTGTGTATGCAGTTTGTAGTCTTCGTTGCTCATTACTGCTTGGTATAATTACTGAGGGTTTAAACATTCAAGAACGCATTACTCTGAGGACGATTTTGATATTTCAGTAAGTAGGGGTAAAGGTATTTTAAGGTGTGTCATTTGCTTGAGAAAAGTAAAGAAAGTTATTTTACAAATATTTACTGCTCTATTTAGAATTTGTGCAAGATCTTTATAACACATTTGTGACCCTGATTTAATGGGATGAATTATTTTGTCACCCATTTCCAATATAATTTGATTTTTGTCTCTACTTAACAATATGTAAATCTACAAAAACTAGAATTTTTGTAGCAAAGTTTGCTATGATAAGATGCTCTGAAAGTTTTTATCAAATGCTTTCTAGTATCCTTAACCGTGACTTTAGATTAAAATTACGTGAATAACATTATATATAGGATGTAAAGTAGATAAAATAAGCTTTAAAATACAAAAATCGATTTAAGATATCTTGAAAAATGAAAGTTTTCGAGGTTTGTACATTGTCAATTTTCAAACTTTATTTCTCGCATTTTTTTTTTCTTTTTACAAAATGTGTCAAACCCTTACTATAGTGACAGCCTCATCTTAACCTTACCTCAAGTGATTTCTTTAACTCCACGCAAGGAAGAGAATATAACATTAACGGTTGTCATGATTGTGGAACCCGCCAAATAAAGAAACGTCATATCTAATTATAGCTTTATGTTTTACCTTCTCATGTTTACTGATCGCATTTTCTCTATTATGTTTCAGGACTCACAGGGGAACACGTCTGCTTTTGCTTCATCTGCTGCATGTAATCTACTGTCTTCTCGCTATGGACCCTCTGGAAACCAAGAATATGATTGATAGTAGAATATCAACACCGGTTGCGAATTCTCAGTCACCCCTTGGGAATTCCCAATCACCTATTGTCAACTCCCAGTCACCTATTGTGAATTCCCAGTCACCTATTGTGAATTCCCAATCACCTATTGTGAATTCCCAGGCGTCTGCTGTAGCGAATTCCCAGGCAAATCAAGTGGCGAATTCCCAGTCACCTTCTGGAGCAAATTCCCAATCATCTCCTATTGTGAATTCCCAATCTCCTCCTGCTCTACCAGTAAGTTTTGTTTATAGTCCATTGCATCATGAAGTTCCTACTCAATGATGATCCTAATCGGGTGGTTGAATCGGTAGAACTTCAAAAGTTCAAATTTACAGCAAATGTTTTTATGTTGAACAGGCTGACATAAGTCTTTTTATAGTTTATATATGCAAGATCTCTTTTAATATTGTTACTGTTTTAAAATATCTTATTTTAATTGTTCATTGCTTCTCATACAGTTTATTTATTTCCTTATTTCCTTTCCTCACTGGGCTATTTTTCCCTGTTGGAGCCCTTGGGCTTATAGCATACTGCTTTTACAACTAGGGTTGTAGCTTAGTTAATACTACTACTACTACTACTACTACTACTACTACTACTACTAATAATAATAATAATAATAATAATAATAATAATAATAATCAAGATTGGTTGCTTTCAACTTTTTCCTCTCATGATCAAGTAACTAAAATGTTGCCTCTGTGGTAAGGTATGAAGTTATACATGGTTAAATGATACACATTAATGGTGAAGGTTTTTCATTGGGAAAAAGCAAATATTTTCTCACTATATTTCTATTCACTGATGAATCCTAAATGTTTGGCCTGATCATGTGTAGGTTTTTAACACCTGTAAAAAAAATAAAATAAAATAAATATCGTATGAGAGTAATGGATGCTTCATAATTTATGAAGAATAGCCATTATAAAGTTTGAGAAAATTTAGGCCAAAGGTGCGTTTTGTTATAATTTTTCTTATTTTTCATATCATTTTCTTCAAATATATATTTTTATTGATGATTGGCTATTTTGAGTGTGCTTCTACTCTGATATCTATATAGTCTATATATTAACAAGGGTTGCAGTGGTCGATGCGGTAACGTCCCTGACTTGTGAACGCCAGAATGGGGTTCGAGTCCCGCTCAAACTCGTTTGTTTCTTTGGCCGCTGCAACCTCACCATCCTTGTGAGCTAAGGATGGGGGTTTGGGGGAGCGTATAGGTCTATCTGCTGAGTCATTAGCAGCTATTGCCTGGCCCTCCTTGGTTCTTGCTTGGTTGGAGAGGGGGGTTAGGTGCTGATCATATGTATAAATGGTTAGTCTCTAGGGTATTGTCCTGCTTGGTAGAGGAATGTCACTGTCCCTTGACTCTGCCATTCTGAGCGACCTTTAAACCTTTAAACATATTTACTGATTGGAAGGGAAATCACTTGTTGCAGTACCGAACAATTTCTTAAATTGCTTTGAATTTTTTGAGTAGGAGCCTGAAATCTACTTCTTGAATGTACATGTCTTTCAACATTGTTGGATATTTACCCCTTCGCGAAATATTCAAAATTTTCCTGATAAACCTTTTATGGAACAAATATATTACAGAATTGTACCTATTATATATACACACACACACACACACATATATATATATATATATATATATATATATACAGTATATATATATATATATATATATATATATATATATATATACCTACCTACACACATAAATATATGCATATATATATATATATATACATATATATATATATATATATATATATATATATATATAGATAGATAGATATAGATATATATATAATAACGCATTTGGATGGTATTCAAAGATGTGGTTTTTCCCTGACATTGTATCCTTTATATATAAATAAGCACAGAGCTTCATTCTAGGTTACTCTCCATTCAATTTCTCATTTGCTTTATTCGTGTATATTTTGCTTTTTACGCTTAGCATGAATTTGATATAGGATATATTTTCTTTTGGTCTTGATTGGTATATCCCGAAAGCTAGTACTGCACATAGATATATTCATTAAAATTAAAGGTATACAACATAATCATCCATAAAGGACCTTCTATGAAATGGAAATATGGCTGTCATGAGGCTTCATCCAAGTAAGTTTTCTACATTTCTGTAGCAACATTATTAACACGAAGAGACCGCATGCTCTCGTGAGGAGCGCTCAGCTGACAGGATGTCAAGGAATTAGGTTGAATTTAGTGTGGTCAAAACCTGCGTTTATTTTCGTGTCATCTTTCATTTTCATTCGGGAAAAAAGGTTTCATGTTTGTGATTATAAAACGAAAGTTCATCTTCGTGTCCATTTTTCATAATGTAGTGTGAAAAGCAACGAGTTATAGACGTTAATAATTTTAGTTAACAGCCACCTTCTACTGTTTGTTTATACATGATACTGTTAGATAGCTATTTTTTTCTGATGAAGCTCTCTTTTTACAGTTATTCTACCCAAGCATTTTTACCAAAAAAATGTAAAGAAATTAGAATGAAACAGATTCTTGTCTAGATTCGAGTTGATAAAACATTAATAATAAAAACTATGGAAGGACTTGGGTAGTTTTAAACATTTTGTCCAAATAATTTCAAGCGTAATTTATTTGACTTTTTAGCGAGCTTCCCAGCTTTGGTGAATCAAAAAGAAAATGACACAGCACCCTTTTTTAACGATGCTAATCTCGTGTCTTATTCGGTGTCCGTGGTTTCTGCTGGTAACGTTCTCTACAGAGAACCCTTGCTGTTAGTGGTGTTCTTTTCTAAAATTGTTTGCCTTTTATGATCTATATACCTTTAATCTTTTAGCTGATCTTGCTGTATTTCTCTTCTTTGTAAGAATATATAGTCTATTACCATTACCAAGGGAGCTGTGAGGAGGTGGTGTAGCCTATCTATTCAAGGATGTAGGTGTGGGGGGGACCTTCAATGGAAAGCCACGTTTTGATAGACATTGGTGAATGCTTGACGAAATGGAGGAAGAAGGACTGAGTATTTCAGTTTTACATTTTTTTTTCTTTTTTTTTTTCTTTTTTTGTCAGCTTATTGTTATCGCCTCTCGATGTCATTGTTCTCCCTTAAAGGTAACTCTTTTGCTTATTTGCTTCTTGCGTTGCTTTCATTTTTATTACAATCCACATTAGTTTAATTTCCCTTCTGTATCTTGGTGCTTTAACTGATTTTGACCTCTTGAACAGCTTGTATAATTGGTTTTCTTCTATAGTTCATTGTGATATTCACTTATTTTGCTCTTTATCTTAAAAAAAATTTAAGCACTGTTTTTAATTGACATCTCCGCCTGTGTTTACCTCTTTTGTTTCTTAAATCCGTATTTCAAAATCCTTGATGAAATTCATAATTGTCTCTTGTTTTTTTCCCCCAAAAAATTTATCTTTCAATCTCATGATTTTCTTTATGGCATATATTAGTTTTCTTTGTAATTCATGTTTTCTCTGTCCAGTTGCTTTAAAAACTTTCGGAAAACCGTGTTAATGGAATCACCTGGCCTTTTTTTTTTTTTTTCATTCCAGGGATCAACTTTCTATCTCTATTTACTCCAATGATTTTAATTTATATTTTTTCTCGCCTTCATGTTCAGTGTTTAGTATAATGCTCATTTTATTTAATTTTTCAATATACAAATCTTTTTATAATGAGTTTGAAGGTAAAGAAATAGTTTTATATTGTTTTTAATAGATACACTTAAAAAAAACGCAATTTTAATCGGAAATTTTTTTTTTATATCTTTTACAGGTTGGTGACCGTAATATCGCTCCTTTATGTCAAAATATCCGTTTCTAAAACGGTAAAAACTCTGGAATAAATGTTGCCAGGCCTTTACCGTTTTTTCTTTCGGCAAATTTTTAACAGTGTATTTCAATGGCGTTAATTTTCGCTTTACTACGGCGTAAATTCGAGTTTAAACAATTCTTCAAGCTTCTCCCTTCTCTTTTTATTCATCGTTTTTAATAGTTTTTTTTTTCGTGCCTTTACGAATACGTTTCTGTCCAATGCTTTCCTTGATATCATTAACAGTAATGTTGACGACGTTCTCATTACTATTCATTTCATAGGTAGAAGATTGGCCAGGGCACCAGCCGCCCGTTGAGATACTACCGCTAGAGAGTTGTGGGGTTCTTTGACTGGCCAGACAATACTACATTGAATCCTTCTCTCTGGTTACGGTTCAATCTCCCTTTGCCTACACATACACCGAATATTCTGGCCTATTCTTTACAGATTCTCCTCTGTCCTCATACACCTGACAACACTGAGATTACCAAACAATTCTTCTTCACCAAAGGAGTTGACTACTGCACTGTAATTGTTCAGTGGCTACTTTCCTCTTGGTAAGGGTAGAAGAGACTCTTTAGCTATGGTAAGCAGCTCTTCTAGAAGAAGGACACTCCAAAATCAAACCATTGTTCTCTAGTCTTGGGTAGTGTAATAGCCTCTGTACCACGGTCTTCCACTATCTTGGGTTAGAGCTCTCTTGCTTGAGGGTACACTCGGGCACACAATTCTGCCTAATTTCTCTTCCTCTTGTTTTGTTAGTTTTTATAGTTTACATGGGAGATATTCATTTTAATATTCTTAAAATATTTACTTTTTCCTTGTTTCCTTTCCTCACTGGGCTATTTTCCCTGCTGGAGCCCCTGGGCTCATAGCATCCTGCTTTCCCAACTAGGGTTGTAGCTTAGCAATTAATAATAATGATAATGATAATACTATTGCCTGCAGTGTGCTCTGCCTATACGCTGTTGCTGTACAGTATATCAGCGTATTTGTAGCTTACTTTTCTTTATCGTTTTTCATATCACTCTTATTCAAGGAAGCATTTTTCTAATTATATTTTTGAACTTCATTTTATGGTTATCGCCTTTTCTTAAATATTTCCTACGCTTCTTATGCAATCGAAGATGACGCAAATAATTAAATTTATTTTGCCTTTTACATACGGATATTCTTTGCCAATTTAATTTTGTTTTCCTTGATGTTCTTTATCTCAATAATCAGACTTTTTTTTTCTTCAGATTACTGCTCTTATACTTCAGCTCTATTTAACCAGATTTTGTATAAAATCTATAGAATAATTTTGTGTAAGAACTATAAAATAATTCTGTGTAAGACCTATAAAATAATTATGTGTAAGAACTATAAAATAATTATGTGTAAGACCTACAAAATAATTATGTGTAAGACCTATAAAATAATTTTTTATAAGACCAATAAATAATTTTCTATAAGATATATAGATTAATTTTGTGTAACGTCTATAGAATAATTTTTTTTTATCAGATTTATAGAATAATTTTGTATCAGATATGTAGGATAATTTTCTATCAGATCTATAAAAAAAATTCTGTATCACATCTATAGGATAATTTTGTATCAGATCTGTAGGATAATTCTGTATCAGAACTATAGACTAATCCCCTTTTAGATCTATAGGATAATTCTGCATTGGATCTAAAGAATGATTTTGTAGATCAGTAGAATGATTCTGCATCAGATATACAGAATAAAAAAGAAGAATCCAGTTTGCATCCTCTGCCAGAGACACTGACGAAGCCTTCTCTTGTTGCAGATAAAAGAAATAGAAGAAAACTACTTAGATAAAGCCCTGACCACGGCATGCGGTAAGTCCTCCTTTGAAGTCGTTAGCAAAGAGTTAATATTTTCTCATGGGAAAAGGATAAGATTTATATTTGTTCCTTTATATGATGATTAATATATTACCTGTCTTTCATTGGCTCTGTTTTAGTCTGGATTTTTTTTTTGTGTGTGTGAGTGAATAGCTTTTTAGTCGTTTTTTGGATAATAATAATAATAATAATAATAATAATAATAATAATAATAATAATAATAATAATAATAATGATAGGTTGCGGTACTTCAATGCTTTTTACCCGGCGGAAGTTGTGGCCGATGGGTACAGTACTAAATTGTCGGTTTCTGGGACCAAAGTCGATATAGGCCTATAAATGCACCCAACTATAATTTGGGTATTACTACTTGCATGTGGTCAACGAAAGGCCCCGTCACTGGCATGTGCCATTTTTTAAATTACATCAAAGTCATTTGTTATGATTAACCTTCTCCAGAAAGGGACAGGTGAGGGGCCCGCAACTTCACCTCTGAATACTTCAGACACTGAAAACCAGTAGTCATTCGAGCCACCTATTCGAAAAAAAAAGACAAAATTATTTTAATTTCACCGTTGTGCCAACTTTCATATTCGCAAACCTGTATCACGTACTCTCGAATATGCATATGTGCATGAAGAGATACATCGTAGGTATTCATGAAAGATATTGATAGTGAGACAAGAGTGACTGATTATGAAAAGTACAAAAAAAAAAAAATGGAATAACGGGGAAAAAAATCTTAATGATCGAATACCTCAAAACAATAACGGGGAGAAAATTGAAGGGAATCATTGCTTATCTAAATGAGAAATATCCCATTGTTTGAATAAAATATCGCCTAATTATACGATAAGGGACTTGCAAATATTTTCAGCTAGAAAATCAAATTTTTCCCCTAAAAGCATATGAAACTCTTGGAGCCATTTATAGTATTTTTCCCACCTTCCCACTTTTCCCTTTTTCCTTGTTGAATAATGTGTGTCTGTGGCAATAGTAATAGAAGAAAATTTTGATTTCTATATTTGATGATTGATTGCTTCTCTGTATATTGAATCGCCAAATTTTTTCATAGCCATTTATCTCTATACGTGTTTATCTTTTTCTTTACTTGACTATGGCTATAGTCGCCACAGATATTCCTTGGGAAATAAATCCCACCCCCTAATTACGTCATGACCAATCAAGTTGTCTCCCGCATTAAAAGCAGTCACAACATATTAATTAGTATAGTTTGAAATTTGTAAGGGGATGTATTGTGACCGCTGCTAACATGAAAGGTAACGTGATTGGCTATGACGTCATCAGGGGGTGGGGTTTATTACGCCCAGAATCTTTGCAGCGAATATAAAACCTTAGAAGAGTTTTTTAGAAACGTCCTTAAATCAACTAAACTCAATTTTTTTAATGAGGTGCATTTGCACCGATTCGGAACGGTGCCCTTTTAGCTCGGAAAAATTTCCTGCTTTCTGATTGGTTAAAATTATCTCGCCCAACCAATCAGCGATCAGGAAACTTTTCCGTGCTAAAAGGGCACCCTTGCGGGTCGGTGGAAATCTGCCTCACTAGAAAGAATCTAGTGGTTGATTGCTTAGGAAAATAACTGTTTTGAACTGAATGCCTTCATGCCACTTAAGAGAAACATATTAGAATTCCTTTACATCAACCAAGAACCAATTTAAAGTGCAATAAATAAACACTAGTAACATTTCATTTTACATTTTCTTTTGCCATAGCATGGCTGCCAACACGAGTTGCCATTGGCGGGCTAACTCTCCTGGGATTCGTGAACCTGTACATGGTGCGCGTGAATATCTTCATGGCCATTGTGGCCATGGTCAACTCCAATGACACAGCTCCAACCAACGTCAATCCAGAGGCTCAATGTCTGGAAGATGAAAGTGAGTTACAGATCATGGTATAGTAAAATGGTTATGATTCTCTCTCTCTCTCTCTCTCTCTCTCTCTCTCTCTCTCTCTCTCTCTCTCTCTCTCTCTCTCTCTCTCTCTCTCTCTCTCTCTCTCTCTCTCTCTCTCAATATATATATATATATATATATATATATATATATATATATATATATATATATATATATATATATATATATATATATCTGTATATATAATGTATATATATATATATATATATATATATATATATATATATATAGTGTGTGTGTGTATGTATGTCTACATCTATACGTACTTTATATATAAATATATATATTTATATATATATATATATATATATATATATATATATATATATATATATTCCTATATATGTCTATATCTATATGTAACGTATATATCTCTAATATATAAATATATATATATATATATATATATATATATATATATATATATATATTCCTATATATGTCTATATCTATATGTAACGTATATATCTCTAATATATATATATACATACATATATATATATATATGTATATATATACATATATATATATATATATATATATATATATATATATGTATATATATATATACATATATATATATATTTATATATATATATATATAAATATATATATACATACATACATATATATAAAAATGAATACAGCATTAAGCCGTTTCCTCTCTGTAGCATCCAAAAGCTATAAAGATGAATAACAAAACAGTCACTATCTCAGCCTTTTAGAATTATAATTAATTTCACGACGTAGCCATCCTCTCAGATTCTAATAAAGTTTGGATGGCAGATTCCTCTTCTTTTGAAAATTGGTACTTAATAACATTATATTGAAGTGCAAAATGTTTTAAAGTAATGAATAATCTATAGTAAATTCTTTTTACTCAGGCAGATTTGCACTGACTCGAAGGGGTGCCCTTTTAGCTCGGAAAAGTTTCCTGTTCGCTGATTGGTTGGACAAGATAATTCTAACCAATCAGATAGCAGGAAACTTTCCAGGCTAAAAGGACACCGCTGCAAGCGAGTGCAAATGCGCCTTATTAACAAAAATTGAGTATAGTTACTTTTACAGGAAAGAGAATCACATTTGATTACCGATGCTATTGATAGATTTTTATTGTGTCGGATGAATTAAATCAATTGCCGAAAAAATGTAATAAACTGAGAATATTTCTTATAAAAGCCCCTGTTTGTGAAATTGTTTTAATCATTATTATTTGATTTATCTTTTATTTATCCTAATGTCCAATTCTAATGACAAAGTTCTGAACATATTTCGCATTAAATCGCTGTATTCATAAACATCTACAGTATATGAATGTTGGTGATAGTACCAACATGTAATTTTACGATCTAGTATTGTTGTTATCATTACTAGCGAAGTTACAATCCCAGTTGGAAAATCAGGATGCTATAAGCCCAAGGGCTCTAAAAGGGTAAATACCCCAGTGAGGGAAAAATGGAAGCAGAGAGAATAGTGGAAGATCATGGTACAGAGGTTATGCACGGTCTATGACACTAACCAAGACTAGAGAAGAGCGTTAGAGCGGTTTGATTTTGGAGTGTCCTTCTACAAGAGCTATTTACCATAGCTAAAGAGTCTCTTCTACCCTTACCAAGAGGACAGTAGCCACTGAGCAATTACAGTGCAGTAGTTAACCCCTTGTGCAAAGAAGAATTGTTTGGTATTCTCAGTGTTGTCAGGTGTGTGTGGAAAGAGGAGAATGTGGAAAGAATGGGCCAAACTGTTCGGTGTATGTGTAGACAAAGACAAAATGAGACGTAACCAGAGAGAGGGATCCAATGTAGTACTGTCTGGCCAGTCAAAGGATCCAATAACTCTCTAGTGGTAGTATCGCAACGGGTGGCTGGTGCCTTGGCCAACTTACTACCTACAGTACTGTATATTAGCTGCAAAATGATAGATGGCAAAATGTTAAAAGAATCTAATTGAAAAATATAATGGGGTGATATTTCACAAAATTAAACGGAATTTTAAGAGTGAGAAGGGCGTACACAAAATAATACAAAAGTTGGCAATGAACGAAACATTAAGGAATATAATATTTTTTATGGTAAATACCATTATTCTGGGTTGAAATCCTCTTGAACTCAAATCTTAAATTTTTCAAGGATTTAGTCGAAATTCCTTCCATAGAAGAGCCCGCATCACACCTCAGTGCTTGAAAGCTACTTATTATGCAATAATTCACAGTTAATATAATTCCCATAGGGCAGAATAAGTGGCGGTTCGGTGTAAAAGGATCATTCGATAAAAATTTTCACCCTCATATTGACACCCATCCCTATTCTATGGGTCAATTGATCAATGATATGGTATCAAGAGATTCACCCCTGTGTGTTTTCTTTGCTTAAATTATTGGCTGGCGTCATGTTCACGTGGTTTAGGTAAACTGTTCTCTGACAGCGGTGTCCATCTGGCAAGCTTTAGATAGCATACTCACACACACAGACACACATACACACACACACACACACATATATATATATATATATATATATATATATATATATATATGTATTTATATATATATACATTATATATATAATGTATATATATATAAATATATATATTTATATATATAATGTATATATATATAAATATATTTATATATATACGTATATATATATATATATATATATATATACATATATATATATATATATATATATATATGCATTTGTATATATATATTTATACATATACATTATATATATATATATATATATATATATATATATATATATACATATATATATATATATATATATATATATATATATATATATATATATATATATATATATATATTATGTGTTTACATGAATCGGTGAAACTTCCAAAGTTTAAACTTATTATAAATTCTTTTTCTGTTTAAATAGATTGACATAAGTCTCGTATCGTAGTTTATACATGATTGATTAACTTTAATGTTGTTACTGATCTTAAATTATTTTTATTTTTATTTATTACTTACATATAGCTTATTTGTTATTCGTTTATTTCCTTTCCTCACTGGTCTACTTTCGCTTTTGGAGCTCTTAGACTTGTAGTATTCTGCTTTTCCAATTAGGTTTGTTGTTTGGCTAGTGTATAAATATATATATATATATATATATATATATATATATATATATATATATATATATATTTATATATATATATATACAGTATATATATATATATATATATATATATATATATATATATACTAGTGCATACACATTTTATATGCTATATATTTGTGAAGATAATTAAACACACTTGACTACTAATGTTGACTTCTTGATGCAAAGTTTTGGAAAAAGATGCAAGAGAATGCTAAACGAACAGCTCTTGCAATGTTTGTCAATGGCAAGTCAAGTTTTTGATAAGAGGTGAAATTCTTAATATATTATTTCTATCAGTGCTTTCGTTAATGCAGGTGGTTTTCCTTTAAATAATTTTTTCTATTTTCACTTTTGTGTAGTTTTACTCTTTTCTTATACCTGTGCTGAACACCAAGATATGGAGGCCAGCTTAGCAATAGTAGTAAAAGATCTATAAAGATTATGACTTTTAAAGTTTGAATAATAGTGATAATTATATCAATAATAATATTATAGTATGACACTATTACTAATACCAGCAATACTGATGATAATTCTTGTTCGTTTTCTTCTTTTGCTCCTCTAATAAATATGTTAAGTTTCTAAATTACAGATTAGTTTCAAAACACGTTAGTTCGGGATTTATACTTTGAAATTTTCATTAAATTTTCTTTTTGCTTTATTTAAATGTTATAACATTTCTTTACGAAGTAAAACCATAAGTGTTTATTACATAGTGAATTGTTGCAGGACTAGATCGTCTGACGCTGAGAGGTGGATCACCATATATAAGCAACTGGACTGAAGTCACTGTAAGTTGTAAACTGTTGTTAAG
>NC_090761.1:9332335-9349835 GCF_036898095.1 Palaemon carinicauda
AACTAGCAGCAATGTAAATATAGTTCAAGTAACTGGTAGCAATATATATATATATATATATATATATATATATATATATATATCTCAACTAACTAGTATAAATCTAAATATAGTTCATTTAACTAGCAACAATATGAATATAGTTCAGCTAACTGGTAGCAATACAGATATAGTTCAAATAACACCTAGCAATACAAATATAGTCCGATTCACTAATATCAATGCAAATATAGTTCAGCTAACTAATAGCAATACAAACATAGTTCAACTAACTAATATCAATACACATATAGTTCAACTAACTAATATCAATACAAATATAGTTCAACTAACTAATAGCAATGCAAATATAGTTCAACTGCCTGATATCAATACAAATATAGTTCAAATAACTAATAGCAATACAAATATAGTTAAAAAAAACTAATAGCAATACAAATATAGTTCACCTAACCAATAGCAATACAAATATAGTTCAAATAACTAATAGTATTGCAAATATAGTTCAACTAACTGATATCAATACAAATATAGTTCAACTAACTAATAGCAATACAAATATAGTTCAACTAACTGATACCAATACAAATATAGTTCAACTAACAAATAGCAATACAAACATAGTTCAGCTAACTAATATCAATACAAATATAGTTCAACTAACTAATAGCAATACGAATATAGTTCAAATAACTAATAGTAATGCAAATATAGTTCAGCTAACTATTAAGAATATAGTTGGAAATTTCCCCCAATATTATGCTACTATGGCTCCATGACCACTGGCATGTTCAACAAATCATTTCATGACTTGATTATTCAGATGTGCTTTATAAGGTGTCCTATGAAGCTTATCCATACCTCAATTACTGAGATAGCCTTTTAAGTCAATGATGATACGTTAAAACAGTGGTGGAAAGTAAGAAATTATACCTAGAATGCAGTAGCTTTCATTTAGTGGCGACGGTTACATAAAATCGATACCATAGAAACTGAATAGCAATGTATTTTTCATTTGTTGTGTTACCCAAAATGTAATGGTAAAACATTTATTGACGATCAGGTCTCTGAACTTACAGCTGGTTACTAAACATATAAGTTTTATTTATGGATTATTTTTCTGATTTAGCAAATTAACTAGACAGGATCAGGCCTCTCTATGTATTCAGAGAAAATATTCTTCCAGGGTGTGTCTTGGCCTTCGATTCACGCTCTTATCGCTCGATGGATTCCACCTCTTGAGAGACCACGATTTGTCTCCATCGTTTACTTTGGTGAGGCGTCTCTTTTGTTTATTTTGAGAGAGAGAGAGAGAGAGAGAGAGAGAGAGAGAGAGAGAGAGAGAGAGAGAGAGAGAGCTTAACTTTTACTGAACATTATACTGTACTTATTCATTATGCTTTTTAAGTAAAGGATATTGTGTAAATCGAACAGAAACTGAAGCATTAAATCCTTTCTTGCTCAGCTGCCACCTTCAGCATCACGCTCACCTTCCCTCTGTGCGGATTGGTGATCGCCAGGCACGGCTGGGAGGCCGTGTTCTACACGAGTGGGGCGTGCTCCCTCTTCTGGTGTTTCTTCTGGTTCACCTGTATGTACGACGACCCCTCAGAGCACCCCAGGTAAGGTAGCAACTTATTATTATTATTATTATTATTAATTATTATTATTAGCTGTTAAGCTACAACCCTAGCTGGAAAAGCAGGATGCTATAAGCCCGGGGGCTCCACGAGGGAAAATAGCCCATTGAGGAAAGGAAACAAGGAAAACTAAAATATTTTAAGAACAGTAACAACATTAATATAAATATTTCCTATATAAAATATAAAAAGTTTTAACAAAATAAGAGGAAGAGAAATAAGATAGATTAGTGTACCCGGGTGTACCCTCAAGCAAGAGAACTCTAACCCAAGACAGTGGAAGACCATGGTGCAGAGGCTAGGGTACTACCCAAGACCAGAGAACAGTGCTTTGATTTTGGAAGAGCTGCTTACCATAGCTAAAGAGCCTTTTCGACCCTTACCAAGAGGAAAGTAGCCACTGAACAAATATAGTGCAGTAGTTAACCGCTTGCGGGAAGAAGCAAAGTGATTTCGAATATCATGATTCCCAGAAAGTTCAGTAGAGTAGAATTGTGCCAATGTTTAGTTATGGCAAATGAGTAAGCTTTTATAGCCCAGTTCTGAGGAAAACAAGTTAAAAGTATATAAAGGCTACAATAGATCAGTCTTTTTGAGGAGAGGGGTTCATAAGAGTCAGAGAAAACACTATGTACCCCTATCTAAAAGACCATGGAGACGAAGACTTAATGTAAGAGCAGTTAATATAAAATAAACATAAAATGTGTTTATTATCATCTAAAACCCTTCTGTTACCCTGTTGCGATCCGTAAAATATGGAATTTGATATCGATAAATCATATCAAAGTAGACCCCTTTGTAAGTTAATGAGGAATAAGACCATGTTACTCAAGCAGAGATACGCCACCAATTTACGCTACTGGACTACTGTTGATACAATTATTTTTTTGAAATTTTCTTATCTGCTGAACTCTTTTCATAATCAATGAACGTTCAACTGACAAGTGTTTGAGGTGATGTTCGAACGTGTTTAAAGGTTTAAAGGCAACTCATGAATGGCAGAGGCAAGGGACAGTGACATTCCCCAATCAACCAGGACAATGCCCTAAATAGGGACTGACCATATTACATATGATCAGCGGCCAATCCCCCTCTCCACCCAAGCTAGGATCAAGGAGAGCCAGACAATGGCCGCTGATGACTCAGCAGATAGACCTATAGACTCCCCCAAAACCAAAATCTTTACCTCACAAGGATGGTGAGGTTGCAGTGACTAAAGGAGCTTAACGAATTTGAGCTGGACCAGAACCCCAGTCTGGCAATCACCAGGCAAGATCGCTACCACCAGGCCACCGCAACCCTATTTGGTTTTCGAACACTTTTGTCGAACGGTTCGACTTGTTTGACTGTTTGACACCTCTACGAACCGTATGACGAACCGTTTGCCCGTGTAAACCTATTGAATTATGATCCATATCCCCTACCGCAGACTGAAGGCTTGTGTTTATGGTCAATCTTTCGTTTTCATGTCTTTGTATCAAATACATATCATTTCAATAAAGCAATGCCCCTGTTATTGATGGTATATGGAATTGGTATCATATATTTGACTATTCGTCTAAAAGAATTGTTCCACGGTATTCAAATCATTTTGTTTATTTATTATAATATACAAGATACTTTACCTTTAATAATCCAGGTGAGCTGACCTGTTATTTGAATTCGGAGTAATAAATGTAATTATAGTTCTACGCAATGTACTATATCGTAGATGAGGACGCTCGTCTCCGTATGTTTCTACTAAATCAAGTTATATATGTTTCCATGAGAATATTTGAGTCAATATACAAAAAAAGTTATGCAATTAACTACAATAATAATAATAATAATAATAATAATAATAATAATAATAATAATAATAATAATAATAATATTAAATAATAATCATATTAATAATAATAGCAATAATAAAAATAATAATAATAATAATAATAATAATAATAATAACAGACTGTACTGAACATCCGCAGGATCACCGAAAAAGAGAAGCATTACATCCAACAGAGCGTGAGGGCTGGAGGCAAATCCAAGGATCCCTCCCTCATTACACCGTGGAAGCAGGTACAGTAAGTCATTGACTTATAGGTTTAATTATACTATAAACTAGCGTCGCAACTATTATTGATATCGAAGATGGAAACTCGTAATTGACTCAATTTAGTTTCGTATCCTAAAATGTCAAGTTTTTATCTATAAAGATTTTTTTTTTGTTCTCTCATTTTACATATTACACGTTTCATTAAAAGAGATGTATTTTTTACTTATGATTATTTAGTGTTTGATGTAAAATTTATGTTTTCGTATTTAGGTTTCATAAAAAGATGCTTTTTTTACAATTGTTTTGCTGGTCCATGTTTTATACACTTGCAGTTTACTAAAGTGTAATCAAATTATGCTAATTTCTATTTTGACCCATAACAATGTTTGTAAGATATGAATCATAAATGTGATGAAATAACATTTAAAGTTTACCTCTTACACTCCCTGCGCCTGATCCAGATTGCAACAAGCCTGCCTATGTGGGCCATCATCGTGGGTGACATGGGCAACGCTTTCGGGTTAGCGATATACACCAGCCAGCTACCGACGTACATGAGGAATGTCTTGGGCTACTCTATTCAGAAAGTTAGCCATTCTCTGTGACTATTTTCCTTTTCCTATATTTGGAAACATTGAGAGATTCCATGGTTCAGTTTTTCCAGTACTCTCATCTCCTCAGGAAATAAGAGAGATTGCATGTAAATTAGAAAACAACTTGGAACAGAAATACCAAGCAATGAAAACCAGTAGAATATGACATAATAGAATTAAGAATAATCATGCATAGTTTTTTTTATATTTTATTTATTTGTGTCTCGATTATTGGACTGCATTATAACGTTGAGATATGACACGTTCTTTCAGAACGGCCTAGTGTCAGGGCTACCCTTCCTGTGCCGCTACCTGGGGGCCGTGTCATCCGGAATCCTCGCTGACTGGCTTCTCTGCAGAGGGTATTTGTCCATCGTCGTAGCGCGGAAGCTCTTCTGCTCTATCGGTGAGTCCAAGTTCTTCTCTTTAGATTTTGGGTGAGTCTTGTGTTAGCAAAGGTTATCTATATTCAAGAATTCACTTGAGTTTCTAAGTAGCACAGTACAATTGGCTTCATAAATCCGATACAGCGTGACCTCACGGTAAGCCAGCAAGACTCCTGACAACACCTGTACATTGTAGCAGGTAATGCTGCTGTGTTTAGTAAAAGAGAAACTGATGGCAACGCTGTCTGGGAAATAAATTCACTAAACTTGTACCTGATACAAAAACATTTGTATTAATTTTACGAAGTGCTGTATATGAAAATATGGTTTCTTGCTTAACAGTACTTCATGAAATTAATAAAAATCCTTTTAATTGAGTGTTTATAAGTTTAGCCATTTTGTTTTACGGACAACGTTGCCGACAGTTTCTCTTTTTCTAAACACAGCATTACATATTTAATGTACAGTTATCAGACGTCTCCTTCGTTTACAGTGAAGTTTGCCACAATTACTGAAGCTAACTGTATCACTAGAGTAGCTTAGTTTTAGCCAAGTTTTTCAGTATCAGTTTATCTTCAGGCGACTATCAATGGAATAACTTCAAATTAATGTACCGGAGGATGATGGTGTAATTGCGTCTTAGCAGTGAACTGTATTCATTGCAATAAGATCTTTGCAGTGATGCTTCGGCCCCTAGCTTCACCTGTTTTGTTAGCCTTCTACCTTACCTCTGGTTCCAAAACCTTTCTTCAATTTTGCTGTCCAACCTCTTTTCACTTAAACTTCAAAGTGCACTGGCAGGATTTTCTCCCAGCTGCCCTTATGTGCTGAACAACCTCTGGCGCTAGGTTGTGCTCTTTTGGCTAACATTGCAAACTATCAACCTTTCAAACCAATGGGATCTGAAATTACACTTTATTACAAGTTAGGTTAGATCTTTCAGTATTAGCTGCCTTGCAAGCCCTACTCTCCTGATTTATAATGAAGCCCAATCTTACTGATCTACGATTTCCCTCTGACAGCAATGTTTGGTCCAGCAATCCTGCTGGTCGCCGTGATTTACTCCGGCTGCTCCGTCACCACCATCGTCGTTCTGCTTTGTCTGGCCAATTTCTTCAACGGGTCCATAGCAGCCAGCCAGCAGGTGAACCACACCGACATTGCTCCAAATTTCTCCGGTTAGTCTACTTGGCAATGTTGCTTTAAACATGCTAAAGATATTGAAAAAGCTGTTGCTATATTTCACATGTAAAATAAAGCTACACATCTTCAAGTAGCTCTACAGAGTTGTGTTGCCTTAACAATGCTAGATGAGCAATGAAGCAAGCTATTAATCTTATATGGTTTAGATGGTCGTTAAGTGCTATGCCTTTTATGTCTTACTAATGATTATGGTATGTTAATTGGCAACGCTAATTTAAACTTACAAGTGATAGTTTTTTTTAGATATTTGCTAATTCATATATCTCAGATACTTCTAACATAAGGTTAGAATGATAAAACTCATTTATTCCCTTTGTTTACAACAGCTTGACTGCCATGATAAGCGAAAGATAAACAGGCAAACGAGAGCCTAATTTCAGTAAGATATGAGAAACATCGTTTGCAAAAGGTTTCATTTCAACCCCTCGCTCCGTCATTGCTTATTTTGGAATCTTAAGTTACCTGTCTCATCCTTGTAATAAAATAATTTTCCAGCTCTTCTGAATTTGTTAAAAGCTAAATCCGTCACCTTCTCATAACGTCATCGTAGTGAATAAGTGTGAAGGTTTTCTTCTCTTTTGGTTTATCTTTTTTAAGATGACGGAAACCTATACCACTCAATGCTTTATATTCCAGGAACTCTCTTCGGGATCAGCAACACCTTCGCTGCAGCAACCTCCTCCATAGCACCTGTAGCTGTGGGTGCTGTCATTAATGAAGTGGTAAGTCATGCGCAGTAGGACACAGAAAATCCTGGCACACTTCGCTCCGAAGAAGTGCACCTTTTCACACCCATTACTGTTATAAGTTTGCCGTAAAAACGGTAAAAATCCTGGAATAAATGTTGCCATCCATTTGCCGTTTTAAAAACGGATATCTTGACGTAAAGGAGTGATATTACAGTCACCAACCCGTAAAAGATAATAACAAAGTAGGGTAAAAATTACGGTCGCCTGTATTTTACTGAAATACGGCTGAGAACAGTATATATTACGGAGATTTTCCGATTAGAATTAAGTTTTTTTTTTTTTTAACGTTGTAACTAAACAGCTAGCGTAGGGAGAGGTGGTAGAGGTGGGTGACAGGGCAACACATGGGAATTCCCCGCGCAGTAAGGGCACGGCAGGGTGCACTTCCTCAGCAAGGTGTGTGTCAGAAATTCCTGTGATCAACTGTACCATTATCCCTACATTACTTATTGTTCATTCAATGAGCATCACCATATCTGTGCAGTATTTGAAAAGACAACTATCAAAACAACATTTGTTCTATATCAGCAAGTTGTCTTTAGTATTTTTCGTATTGGAAAAGGGTTGAACTTTTGAAATTCATACAATTAACCATACGAAAATAGTCCAAAAGAAACAATTCGAAAGTCACGCGCGAGAAATTTGAAAATATCTCCTACACTAGAACATTATCAATGAGGATAATTAAACTTTAAATTCACATTTTTTAAGGTGCAAATATTCACTATTAAAATGAAATTTGTTTAAAAGTTGGTTCATATTTTCATCTTAGATTTGACAGTATTCTCAAAGAGATTTTTTTCATTTTGGAATCCAGCTTATATCCTTCGTATCTCCATTTTTTTTACTATAATTAGAGTCAAGTATAAGTAAAATTGTAATACCTATTCGGGAAGGGTCTAGACGAGTCTCAATGAATACACAGTCACGATCTTCTAATGATTTTCTTCAAAGGAAACAGATATTGCCTCTGTTAATTCAGTTCTTAATGATTGTAAGGAATTAAAATAAAGGAATTTAGTTTTAAATAAGAAAAATCAACCTTGTGCAAATATTTCGGAATGAGATCTTGATCTGAATTCTAAACAATAACCAATCATGAGTTAACTTTTCAATTCCAAATGATTTGTGTCTTTGGAGATATGAATAAACATCAGAAATATAACACACGCTATCCAAGTCTTATCTTTGATTGAATGTTCAAATAAATACAGTTTCTTTGGCTTATTTAATTGGTTAACTTTTGCTTTGTATTGACTGAATGTTATAATTGTAATATACAATATTTTTTTCATACCTTCTTCTCTGTTCTTGATCCCTTTCCGCAAAGTGATTTTCTAGTCTGAGACTCTTTTCAGATAAGTTTGGGGCCAAGTGGCTATTTTTAAAGACCCATTTAAAAATGATAATGGAGTAACGTAGTAAAATATGCACGATGGTATGCAATTCCTTACTCAGTCGAAGATTTACTTTACTTTAAAGCATATTACAATACTAATGATAATTCTAATGATAATTTCAAGCAAACTATGGAGCAATGGGAGAAGGTGTTCTGGATGTGCGTCCCTGTGTTCGTCGTGGCCGGCTCCTTCTTCTTGATATTCGGCTCTGGAACTGTGCAACCCTGGAACTTCGCCGGCCAGAGGGAGGACGACGACGCCCTGCGAGCTGTCACTTGTCAGCTGCAGACTGTCAGCGAAGAGGATGAACAGATACAGATACAGGACAACGAAAAAGTCATCTAGGAGATCAACTCCTGGGTCCTGGAATACCTTTCACGGAATGAAAAGTTTCCCTTTTTAACTTTCAGCGTATAAAAGAGGGTTATACTAATTACGACAATGGAAAGCACAGAACATTCATAAATCTAATCACTTTCAATGACTTACTTGTTCTTAGTCCATCGTAAACAACTGCTTATTGTCCTGCGGATAAACTTTCAAAATACGATGTTCTTATTCCGCTTGTGAATTCACACCTTTTCAGAGGGAAGTAAATAAACTACTATGGATGTTGTTATCATGAACACGTGACACTGCAGTAGACTAATATTCCTTATTCTTAACATACTTTATATATTGCAACAGTTTTATTCAATAAATGGGATTCACAAAAAACAGAAAAACTGTCAAAAAGATTTTTAAAAATCATGATTTTAAATGAGTGCTAGATTTTGTAATAACTTGTTATTATTATTATTATTATTATTATTATTATTATTATTATTATTATTATTATTATTATTATTATTATTATTATTATTATTATTATTATGCATTTTAAAAACGCCATGGCTATTATTGTGAGTGTGCCTTTTTGGAATTACTTATATTAATAATAATGATAATAATAATGATAATTATTATTATTATCATTATTATTATTATTATTATTATTATTACGACTATTATTGTTATTATTATTAGTGTTATTATTATTATTATTAATATTATTATTATTATTATTATTATTATTATTATTATTATTATTATTATTATTATTATTATTATTATTATTGTAAGCTCTGTAACTACTTTGAATCTCATGACTCACCGAATACCAACTGAGATATCATAATTATAAGCATAGATATTGTTACTGTTCACTCAAACTATAGTTTTGTTCTAAATAGCGATAACTCGAAATCTGATGAAAATGTATGTATGTATGTTTATATGTTTGTAATATCAAATACATTGAAAATACTGCGTAACTTCATGTTGTAACTGCTCTTTGAATAAACTTAGAGGAATGACTAGAAGTTTTGTTTATTTATTACTATTTTTATGTTTGAATTATTGTCCTTTTGTGAACTTTTACTCATTTCTCGCCTTTATCCTTTATGTTTTTTTTTTTTTTTTTTTTTTTAACAGAGTGGAGAGCTTCAAATAGAAGATTGTTACTAGCAAAGTTCAAATCAAAGCAGTGCAATATGAGTGTTATACCTTGTTATGCCCCAACAAGTGATTCCCGTGAAGAAAGGAAAGATGAATACTATGAAGAACTATGGAGGTTAATAGATGAGATCCCTGAGAGGGATATGAAAATTGTGATTGGCGACTTCAATGCTAAAGTTAGAAGAAATAATCAAGGCACTGAGAATGTGATGGGTGTCGAGGGTCTTGGCGAAGTTACAAATGAAAATGGAGCACATTTCATAAGTTTCTGTTCAGCAAACAATCTTGTCATTAGAGGTACTCCTTTTCAACACAAGAACATCCACAAGTATACTTGGACTTCACCAAGTGGCAATTAAAAAAAATCAGATAGATCACATTGCCATTAATGAAGAGAGAAGGAGGACTCTGAGAAATGTAAGAATCTTTAGAGGTGCAGTTATTGATAGCGATCACCAGCTCCTTATTACCACACTGAAAATGAAACTTGAAGCACCCATCAGAAAGCTAGATAGAATACCTAGGTTTGATACAACCAAGCTTTTAGAAGAAGAGCACAGATGAACATTTGCAATTGAATGTAAGAATCGATTTGCAGTCTTAGAGACTTTAAGAAACAATGCCCAGATTATTAATGAAGAATGGTGTGACATTAAGAACATATATCAGTCGTTGGTAGTGAAGTCATAGGACACACAGTTACAAGGAGAAAGCCATGGACATCGATTGATACTTTGGATACTATAAAAAGGAGACAAAAACAGAAATTGATTGTTAAAAGTTTTCGAGGAAGTAATGAAAATTACAAGGTAGAGCATGCTAAGCATTCCAGTATTGATAGCGAGGTCAAAAGAAAAGCCAGGAATGACTGGAGAGAATATTAAGACAGTAAAGCAGATGAGGCTAACAAAGCTATAAATTCAGGAACTGGCTATTGTGTAAGAATTGCTCATAGAATTATCAATGTAATATCGACTGGGGCAAAGAAGAAGAAGAAGAAGAAGCACATACCTATCAAGAGGAGAGATGGCTCTGTTATAGCAACAGAAGATGAAGAAAGACCACGTTAGATGGAACAATTTAGTGAGATCATGAATAGGAGATATTAAGGGAATAATTTGATTGATATACCTGAAGCTGATGAAGACCTTGATGTTCCCATGAATGAATTCAGTGTGTTTGAAGTCGTAGTTATCCTAAAAAATAAAGATATATATATATATATATGTATATATATATATATATATATATATATATGTATATATATATGTATATATACATATATATATATATATATATATATATATATATATGTATATATATATATATATATATATATATATATACATATATATATATATATGTATATATATATATATATATATATATATATATATATATATATATATATATATATATATATATATATATATCAATGTATGCGACCCGTCAAAAATAAACGTCCAACTATCAAGATAGATATACCCACATACGCAGCCCGTCTCACCAGGGTATGACTATTCAATCTTCCCCCCCTACCGGAGGGACGGGGAGAACCGAGAGTGACTGAAACAAAAATCTCCTACCAGCATCAATCCGTCGTACTGGCCAAACCCAAGACTTGAAACCTTTGTCCTGCAGTGGATCAGAAACAGCTGCATATGTTGTTGTTGTTGTTGTTCTCTGTATATATATATATATATATATATATATATATATATATATATATACATATATATATATTTATATATATTTATATATATATTTATTATATATATATATTTATTATATATATATTTAAATATATATATATATATATATATATATATATATATGTAGTATATGTATATATATACAGTATATATATATATATATATATATGTGTGTATATATATGTATGTATATATATATATATATATATATATATATATATATATATATATATATGTGTGTGTGTATGTGTATGTGTGGGTGTGTGTGTGTTCGAGTGTGTATGTGTGTTTGTGAACTCATTATCTAAATGACAGTAGGGTATGCATCTGAGACAGTTGTTTTAAAACTTGATAAACTAAAGAGAGATGTAACGAATTTCGAGGTAAACAGAACCTTGTCTATATCTTCAGGGTATAGAAAAGACTAACACTCAAACTAATAAGTTTGCTTTAATATCAAGATGAAAAAAATATCTATAAAGCTACAACAGAAAAATTATCTACGTACGTCTATCGTGTTTTTCCATGATCAGTGAATTAAATCTTAATTCACCACTAACTATTTAAACTCAATCTTCTAACATTGGCCTAAAGGTTATTTGCCAATAGCAGATCTAGAATCATCAACAGCAGCTTAAAACTTATCCGACGTTGACGGACTGAAAGATTTGGAGCTTCATTCGCCAATAACTAAAGTTCAACTCTTCAATGACAGCTTAAAGCTTCTGGATATCTTTCATTATCAACAGAGCGGAGTTTATGATGTATTGCAACACTGCGATTTCCTTTTCGACCAATTGCCACTGGTGGCGACATTGTCCCTCGCAGTGGGTGGCTTGCCAAAGGGCGTCCCTGACAGCAGGTGCCAGCCACGACTTGTACTGGTTGAAGTCGCTCGTGCCAAACATCTTGTTCCTGGAAGAGCCGGAGGGTTTCAAACAAAAGTACAAACTGGAAGTATTGTGAATCGACGATAGAAATAGATGAAATCGTTAATTCTAATCAAGTGTTTATATTTTGAACTATTGTCTTGATACACACGTAACAGCTTATTGATTTATGAAAAACTATATAAAGTTAATGAACTTGTAATCACACCGATGTAATATATGATATGGATTTAAATGTGAATAAAAAGACTGACAATTCATAATGAGTAATTCTAGAGGGTAGAATAAGAAGAAACGAGTTTATGCCTATCAATCAATAGGGTCAATCTTAGGAAAATTCGGTAAATCAAAGAAACTTCAAAGTTATCAAAAGATCAAAGCAGAATATAATAGTAGGCCTAGGTATACGTACTTCATGTAGGGCCTGTACGGGCTCCCCTCGGTATCTATGTAACATTTCTCCAGCATTACCAGTTGGTCGTTCAGCTGCCGAGCCAACAGAGGACTTTGCACGCAACATGGAAAATAATCATGAAGAAAAAAGGAAAGAGAAAATATCATTGAGTAAAAATGAAGATAAATGTCAAAACACACACAAGGTAAAAAAATGTTAAAAAAACTAAGTATAAAAGTTGTTACAATTATAAAACTGTTATGTAATTTGGGACTATGAAAATTTGCATAATATTGATACTAAATAGATGGTCTTTCTTTATACAATAGAGATTGATGTCGTATGCCAACTATATATTTATTTTTCAGTGAAATAAGAAAGGGATTTAATTCAGTGTTTGAATCCTTATCTGTAAAAAAACAAAAACGAAATAGAAATAAAGCGTGATATAAAGTCCAGAAGATAAAACCAGATTTTGTTACATCAATTTCTAATTCTAAATATAATTCTTTAAGGAAATTGCCTTAGGAATGATTCGATAATCTCTTAAGAAATGAACCGTTTCTGATATAAAAAGGAAAATTATACCCTGAAAAAAAATCAGACAGGACTTCTCATCTCATCTTCATTACTATTCATATAAAAAGAATTGTAATAGACGAGGACAATCACGATCACTTTTAAAATGTATTAGCAAAAGGAAAATCAAATTATAATTCGGTTAAGATGAGTATTCATAGAGCTGGCAAGAACATTGATCCTTTCTCGCTACCTGAAGGCCCATGTCTTTGCCTTCTGTTAACCAAAAGAAAAAGTTGGAATAAAGAATATAAAGATAATATTCTTGTGAATTCCTTCCTTAATCACAAAGTTTATATTTTTATATCCTTTGAAGTCGATGGGGTGGGGGGGGGGGGAGGGGGTTTAAGCCAATCGCATTCAGCTTCAATGACATAGCCTGCACTTTTCTAACGTCAGCTGAAAAAAAATGAATGTAAGATCATATTGATATAATTGAATGTTTGTCCGTTAAATAAACACTCTGAAATAGATGTTTATGTTTAGAGACTTGCATAACCAGTAGGTGAGCACGTTGAAGATGGCTTAATTATGCATAAGACCTGATCAAGTTTATTAATGGCTATTGTTTCTTACCAAAGTTAAATTCGAATAAAGAACGTAACTATAAGTAACTTTTCAATTAAAGTTTATGTAAACATCTTTGAGTAACTAAATGGAAAATCCATAATGGAAAACATTGGCATATTAAGGGGGTGAGGGAAGGCGGTGTGTTTAAAATGCCCACAGGCTTCCAAGAGAGTGGGAAGGGCCTCCAAACCAGGTTCAGAAAATAAAAATAAACTTGAAAATTTGCCGTAAAAAAAAAATAAAAAAAAAATCCTGGAATAAATAATGCCAGGCATTGGCCGTTTTAAAAAAGGATATATTGACGTAAAAAAGTGATATTACGGTCACCAACCCGTAAAATATATTAACAAAGTATGGTAAAATTACGGTCGCCTGTATTTCACTGAAATACGGCTAAGAACAATACATTTTTACGAGAAATGCTGATTAAAATTACGGTTTTTTTTAAACAGTGTACGTAAGTCTACATTTAGAATTACCATCCCCCTCGCCAGGGTAATGGAACGTGGGTGTCTCTTTACTCAGACACCGGGCCCCCAAATTCCTAGCTACGCCACTACTTTGCCAATATGGAGTTGACAGTTGAATACAAAGTATCTGCCTACTATAGAAATATTAGAAAACTACCGAATTTTGAGCAAGTCGTTACAAAAGCCATAGTAGCCAGCAGAATCGAGAAAAAAAAATTCTAGATGCTAGAGAATACTCAAATCAAAATCACTACTTTTATCATGAATTTTAGTGAGGATATCAGCAACTCGTAATCTTTGCTTTTCTATTTCAAACCATTCTCATGGTTTTATGCTTTTTAGTCTCAGTTATATTCTGCAGCAGTGTAACAATTAATACAGTACATCTGTTTTTCATGGTTACCTTTCAAACTCCCAAACCTCCAAGTTTTAATGAAAATGTCTTAAAAAGAACTTAATTCTTACGGGTCATTAGCAGTGTTGGAGATACCATGACTGCCATGATATAAACAATTGACATCAAATTATGTACCCCTGTTACTGGTGGCTAAAATGACTTTCGTAGGAAGTAATTGAGGGGAATAATAAATTGTTGTAGATGTTTTTATCTTTACCTTCTTACTGTCCCAAGAATATAGAAACCATTTTCACAGCCAGATTAAATGGTATATACATATATGATTGACTGATATAGTAATTTATTGAAAGGCATTTTCTGAAACAACTGAAGAGCATACTATATACTCACGGTATTTCAGAAATATCCTCAAGCCTCATACTAAAGTCACGGGCCACTTCAGCAAATCGGTTAATAGTAGATTCTACGTAACCTGTAAAAGAAGATGAAGATTTTGCAGTTTTCTGTACTCACCCACTAATCCAACTTTGAAAGTTTGTAGAAATCAAAGAACTATAGTCAATTCTTTTGGTGAGGCAGATTTGCACCGACTCGCAGGGGTGCCTTTTTAGCTCGGAAAAGCTTCATGATCGCTGATTGGTTAGACAAGACAATTCAAACCAATCAGAGAGCAGGATACTTTTCCGAGCTAAGAGGGCACCGCTGCGAGTCAGTGCAAATGCGCCTCATTAAAAAAATTTAAGTATAGAACATAGCTTGGTCCCTCTTTATAATTTATTGTATTCTATCTCTCGTTATTTATGGCTGTTCCAGGATTAATTTCGGGGTCTTCATTTCCCGTCTCTGTTGAATTTTCCTCTTCTGAAAATTCAAAGATAAATGTTTTTACTTTGACTCATCAGAAGGCACTAGAAGAGTTGGAAGACCTAAGCCTACATGTCTGAGAGCCATGAAACGGGAAGTAGGAGATGATGAATGAGGAAGTATTGAATTTAAGGCTCAAATAGAGACGACTATAAAAATAAAAATTATAGCGAAGTCTAACCGAGGACCTTTGCGTCAATAGGCGTAGGAGATGATGATGATGATGATGATGAGTTAAAATAAATTTTCTTCCGTTGCCCTTCACTTTTGATTGCTTCCTGCTTTGATATATTTTTTTTCTTTATTTTGATTACTTTCATGAACCGACAAACAAAACCTTCCATTTTTATTCAATGTATTATATCCTATCCTCTTAATCGTATCCGCTGTCAAAGATTAAAATTAATCAATGGTTCTCTTTTCATTAGTATTATCATTCTAGCTGTTAGCAGTTTGTATCATTATTATTATTATTATTATTATTATTATTATCATTATTATTATTATCATTGTTGTTATTGTTGTTGTTGTTGCTATTATTATTGTTATTATTATTATTATTGTTATTATTATTATTATTATTATTATTATTATTGTTGTTGTTGTTGTTGTTGTTGTTGTTATTATTATTATTATTATTATTATTATTATTATCATTATTATTATTATTATTGTTATTAATATTATTATTATTATTATCAACTTTGTCAATCAATCTATATACAAGCGGTCAAAATGGTTATCAAATTGCTAAGAAAGATTTACGTTGGAAGCGAAAAGATCAGAGCTAGGAGGCATAGCGTGAATGTCAGATGAAAATAGCAAACTGATAAAGATGGAACATTTAATAAAAAGATCATTAGTTGACGATTGAATAGTTGTGGGGAGAGAAGCTTGACTAGGCCTACATGTCTATGAAGCTACTTCCATAGTAAATATTAACTCTCTTGGTATCCTATTATTATATTATTATTATTATTATTATAATTTCTTGCTAAGTAACAACCCTAGTTGGAAAAGCAGGATGCTATAAGCCCAAGGGCTCCAACAGGGAAAATACCCCAGTGAGGAAAGGAAATAAGGAAAAACTACAAGAAATTTAAAAACAATTATAACAATGATAACATCAACCAGATTTTTTCTACTGAAAGAAAAAATCCTTAATACTCAAATCTTGTTCTGTTCTTGTAAGAGAAGCATGTATCCACGGATTTAAATTAATGACTAGGCCTAGGTAGATTAAGGGGAAAATATTCAATCATCTCACCTAAGGTAATGCCTCTCTCCTTGAGTGCTTGTCCGTACTCGTCCTCAAGTCCTTTCAACATCTTTCGCAGCATCGTAATTTCATCTTCGAGGTCCATTGGCAAGATCTTTAAATATCGAGATTTTACCAAGAAAAAAAATCTTCAGTTATGGAGGAGAGTTCAGAAAAAAAGTATAATTAGGCAAGAATATCAGGACGATTAAATACTGAACAAAATGCATAATAATACAATCTCATTGTTATATTCAAATTCGATAATCACTGGATTTTTGAGAATATGATAATTTGATGTTTATCAAATAGTTAGTCATTCTATGTGAAATAATATTGTTTTCTCCGAGGCTATTCTGTGGATGTAGTATCTACTATGCAAGAATACGTTTTTACATACATCATAGCACGTTATTTTTGCACTAGAATATAACGTTCCTCTGTATTCAGAAGGATTTCTTTTTTCATAATTTTGATTTGATTTCCAAAGAAACTAAAGTGGCAAACTATACCTCTTACCTCAGCATCAGCCAAGCCTATGGTCATGAGACCCCATAAATGCCCCAACGAAAGGTGGTACCGGAATTCCGGGTCAAGAATGGTCTTCATAGCATTGAAGTCTTCGAATGCTGTGTGATATAGCGGGTAGTCAGACCAGTCCAGTTCGTCCTGAATCACAAAAAAAAAAAAAAAAAAAAAAAAAAAAAAAAAAAAAAAAAAAAAAAAAAAAAAAAAAAAAATTACTATACGCATGATTTGGATATATTTAAGGCTTGTAATATAGAATTTAACTCGGCTTTTCCTGCTTCTAATTAAAAAAAAAAAGACATATGTGGATATTAGCTAGTGTACTTATACAATAATTTTGCTTGTGGTAGCCAAAGATTTTGTGCACCTGA
>NC_090761.1:9354835-9364835 GCF_036898095.1 Palaemon carinicauda
AGGGCCGCCCATGTTGACGAGTAGCTTCCGCGCGTCGTTGTAGCTGAGAGTGTGCGCTGGAATCTTCGGGGTGTCCGTTTCATTCTCCGGGACTCTGTACGCGCCATCTTTTGACCAAGATAAGAAGTCTATGAATTCAAAGTTGTAATGGATGATATAGCACTCAATGATTTGTATTCTTTGGAATATAAGGAATGGTTAAGTGGATGATACAAAGTCAAGAGAATGAGATGTGGATCTGTCTTTGATATTGGAAATAAAGACTGGCTAGTTTCTCATCTATGGGTGGTTAAAAATGCAAGAGGCATATCAGTCGATGATATGAGCCATATAACGAAGGACTAGTCATTCAATCATTTAAAGTCAAACATTTGTATACTTTTGAGTTCCTCAAGGAAACTATTCTGATTTTGGTCTATAGATATAAGCGTATTATCATTATTATTATTATTATTATTACTATTATTATTATTATTATTATTATTATTATTATTATTATTATTAATTGCTAAACTACAACCCTAGTTGGAAAAGCAGGATGCTATAAGGTCAGGGGCCCCAACAGAGAAAATAGCCCAGTAAGGAAAAGGAGACAAGGAAAAATTAAATATTTTAAGAACAGTAACAACATTAAAATAAATATTTCCTTTATAAACTATAAAAACTTTAACAAAACAAGAGGAGGAGAAATTAGATAGAATAGTGTGCCCGAGTGTACCCTCAAGCAAGAGAACTCTAATCCAAGACAGTGTAAGACCATAGTAAATAGGTTATGGTACTGCCCAAAACTAGAGAACTATTGTTTGATTTTGGAGTGTCCTTCTCCCAGAAGAGCTGCTTAACATAGCTAGTGAGCCTCTTCTACCCTTACCAAGAGGAAAGTAGCCACTGAACAATTACAGTGCAGTAGTTAAGCCCTCGGGTGAAGAAGAATTGTTTGGTAATCTCAGTGTTGTCAGGTGTATGGGGACAGAGGAGAATCTGTAAAAAAATTATGCCAGACTATTCGGTGTATGTGCAGGCAAAGGGAAAGTGAACCGTAACCAGAGAGAAGGATCCAATGTAGTACTATCTGGCCAGTCAAAGAACCCCATAACTCTCTAGCGGTAGTATCTCAACGGGTTGCTGGTTGCAAAATAAAAGGTGGTTGTGGTTAACATAATTACATCCGTTAAAAAGAGCGATATTTTACACTTTTACACACACACACACACACACACACACACACACACACATATATATATATATATATATATATATATATATATATATATATATATATATATATGCAAGGAATGTTTTACCTAGAGCAGGATAGTCAGGCGTCGTGGGATCTCCGTCGCGCCATACAATCGAACCTCTCTGGATTCCAGAGCCTGGCAGCCATAACGAATGTGGATATGCAGCTCCTCCAGTTTCGGATTCTGGATGGTAGTCCCGTGGATCTCTGCCGGTAGAACAGAAAAAGCCTTCAGGATTGCATGATGTTTATTCTTAACATTATGTAAGGCGTAATGGTTTTGCATCTAATTTGAGACCACGGTATATGTTTTATATTTATCAATTGGAATTAGTACATAACTATTATTTCTACTTCTTACTACTGGTTTGTAGTAAGTACACAAGGGACTACTGTATAGTCTATTTCTTTTAGCGATGCAGATTTGCACCGACTCGCAGCGGTGCCCTTTTAGCTCGGAAAAGTTTCCTGATCGCTGATTGGTTAGAATTATCTCTTCCAACCAATCAGCGATCAGGAAACTTTTCCGAACTAAAAGGGCACCGCTGCGAGTCGGTGCAAATCTGCCTCGCTAAAAGAAATTGACTATAGTTGGATAGGAAATGTAATAGTCTACCAAGTCAACATTGATACATTTCATGTTACATTTATAGCGTAGTCATCTAATTTGAATTAAAGTTAATTAATTGAGCATCTTGAATAGTATAGTGGCAACGCGTTCGCCTAGCATTCGCATGGAAGCAGATCGATCCCATCCTGGGATCCTGAGTTTTAACTGTTAACTGGGGAAGCCGTTGCAGTGTTTGTACACCACATTGAGAGTCTTGGGCTTGACCGGCTGACATTCTGGTGAGCATCTATTCTGATTAGACTGGAATTGAAATCAGACAACTTTACGTTTACCTTTAATTAAGTCTAATTGGTCTAACTGGTTTATTCTTTCCTGTAAGTGAATGAATTATGGAAACAAGTAAAATTCTGCCTACGCTTAGTCATCTGGCACTTGTTTTTAGAAATGAGCGAGGGTTCTTTTCGCCACTAAGTCACCGACCAAAGATACTTTATCAAATTTCTTTTTAATTTGAAGATTAGCGGTTTTGAAATAGGCATTTTGTGTATTTTAATCCTAATTCTACACCTTTTCATAAAAAAAAAACATTTAATAAGAGTCCTTATAAGATTCAACAGAATCTCTCTACTCTCTCATAAAAAAGAAAATTCCAAAATTAGACAAAAATTATGCCCTAACGCTATGAAAGACGTTCCGCAGCGCATCCTTTAATTTAAAAGGTTGGCGTAGGGAAGAAAGTAGCTGTAATATAGTACAGATTCCTGTCTCCATCTTGTTATTTTCTGCATCCAATGAACGAAAGAGGTCTGGTTTGATTATGGAAAATAAATATCGTTGACAACAATTGAAACTCCCAAATGAATCTGTTAAGAAAAACTCGAGACAGAAAATTTCATTGAAAAGATTAAAGTTAATATTGAAATTCTCCATTAAAAGATTATGGAGACACGTAGATTCAAACTTCTCAACACGAACGTTGTAGACATACTTGGCATTGAAATTTTCAATAAACAGGGTAATTGGAAAATTCAGATTGAAATAGCCAATTGGAATAGTTAAAAGAGGAATTTAGAGCTGATAACCCCCCAAAAATGGAAGAGAGAGTTAACTGAAAGTTATACAAAGAATAGGGAGAAACTTTGTGTTGAAATTGTTAGTGAAAAGGTCAAGGATAAACTCAACACTGAAACTCTCAATCGAAAGGTCACGAAATATGGATATGGATTCGTGTGGATTAAACGAAATCTGTCCACACTTTCCTTACTATTTTTTTTTTTACGAGGAACTAAAGCCATATATCGTTGAGAAGGATCAAATGCATTTTAGATATCCTTTATATGCTATAAAATATTCCACCTTCAGTTCCTTTATTCCTCATAAATCCTGCATGTTTAAGCAACTGGAGCAAGTTACGCTAGTTAAGGAGCTTATCTGGTAATCGGTAGATCCTTGTTACTGTTCTCCTTTGCATAAATTTCCATTACTGTATTTTCATGTACTCCGTTGTACTCAAGAACAGGCGGAAAGAGAGCATTGTGAAGTTTGACAGAGAAGGAATGAAACAACAGCCTGAATTCTCATCTCATGAAGATGTAATTTCCAATAAGATCTTTAACAATAATAATAATAATAATAAAAAAAAAAAACTTATTGCTGCTCTAATGAAAAGATCCTATAGGTCTGCCTGTTGAGTCATCAGCAGCCATTGCCTGGTCAAACTTGGTCCTAGTTTATGTGGAGAGGGAGCTTGTGAGCTGATCATAAGTACATATGGTTAGTCTCTAGGGCATTTTCCTGCTAGCTAGGGCAATGTCACTGTCTCTTTTCTCTTCCATTCATGAACGGCCTTTAAACCTTATTTGGATGAAATGAAAACCGTGCTGGATTACATACAGATAATTCATTAAAGCTATTATAGATTCCAAAAAATACTGTTTGGCTAATTTATATATGTTTGCGTCTACACATGCTTTGCTTTACCTTTAAACATAATCTAATAAAAGAAGGTTTCCCTGGTGGGCCGAATATTGACCCTCAACAGAATTCCTAATGCCTTACCAGCTCGAAGTCTAAAGCGTACACTGTTAAAAATTTGCATTAAAAAACGGTAAATGCCTGGCAACATTTATTCCAGGATTTTTACCGTTTTAAAAACGGATATATTGACGTACAGGAGTGATATTACAGTCAGCAGACAGTAAAAATTAATAACAAAGTATGGCAAAATTACGGTCGCCCATATTTTACTGAAATACGGCTGAGAACAGTATATTTTTACGGTGAATTTCCGATTAAATTTGCTGTTTTTATTTTAATGGTGTAGGCTAATTTTCTCTCCTACATAAGTAAACATGAAATCTTCCTCTAAACATATACCATAATTTTTCTTAAGCCTTTGTTAACAAATAAGCATTGGAGATCTGGTGTGGGCGACAGTAGTTTGCAATGAGACCAAAATCCAGAGTCGGTGCGAGAGAACCTAATAGAACTCCAAGAAGTGTATGTTATGTGGTATACTACTGTATGAAAGGCATGTACATCCATAGATATGATTTCTTTTCTTGTAACAGACTTGTGTCAGAGAACTTAATGTACTAACACAAATTCTTACAAAATACACAGCAATATCGTGTGCTTGACATATGATTAGTACAATGCAAGTGCAAAATTCTAACTTGAATGTTGCTTTTATTTTCGGGATAAGTATAATATATACAATGATTCACGACTTATACCATCTAACCCTAGCTACGCGTTATCCCAATGAATTTACTAGTTTAGAAGTAAATAAGTTCAATGAACTAGAAGAAGCTTACAGCATTAATGAAAACGAATTGACTCACGTATAAAGAATAACACCGGATGCGTTAAACCTCTGAGCGTTCAGAATCTTGTCACCTCTGAAGATTGAGCCAAATTTGGCGATGACCACCCGCCCTTCGATTTTGATCCCCATCGACTCTGTCTGCAGGAAGTCTTCATATCGGCCGTAGTTCACATACACTAACTCGTTCTGTTGAATAATTATAAAAGGCAGATAATGTTAATACTAGGCAGGCAGCTAATTCTAATAGCCAGACCTTCTCCATCATGAGGCTCAATACTACACAGTACTCTACAAGTTTTATTCCAGCTGTTACCAAATTGTGGAAAGATCTTGCTAATCGGGTAGTTGAATCAGTAGAACTTCAAAAGTTCAAAGTTGGAGCAAATGTTTTTTATGTTGCAACACCAGGCTGACATGAGTCTTTTTATAGTTTATATATGACATATGTTTTTGACGTTGTTGATAGTTTATATAGGACATATGTGTTTTGACGCTGTTACTGTTTTTAGAATGATATATTGTTAATTTATTCTCATCATTTATTTCCTTATTTCCTTTCCTCCCTGGGCTATTTTTCCCTTGGGCTTATAGCATCTTGCTTTTCCAACTAGGGTTGTAGCTTGGATAATAATAATAATAATAATAATAATAATAATAATAATAACTCCTTTCTACTTGATGCCATGATATCAGCTTCCATGCTCTGAATGCGTCTAAGACCTTGAAACTACTTTTTTTTTACTTGACTACAGGAACAATTTGTAAATAAATTGCCATGCGTAAAAGCTGAACGACAAATTGTTTACCAAATTGAGTTTAAAGTACTCCCAATTACATACGATGCCGGTAGCTATTATATCCACTGGTTTAAAATTGACAAAATGATTTTATTTAATCTTTATTTCTTACGTAAACTATAACCCGCGCGCTCTTATCGCTGCCCTTTGAAGCCTTTCTATGCTTTCAGTGTAACATTGGGTTTTGTCTCGGCCTTGAATAGTAAGGTCATTATATCATGATGGGGATAATTCATCTTTTTAGAAGATATTTATTACCGGTCATTTCCAAAGTCTCAACTATTGGTATGTTACATACCATGTCGCAGGAAAAAAATTGAAAGTTTAAACTGGTCAACAATTTTTGTAAAAGTTCCATATGAGAGAGAGAGAGAGAGAGAGAGAGAGAGAGAGAGAGAGAGAGAGAGAGAGAGAGAGAGAGAGAGAGAGAGTTTTATTTATGTACAATTACTGTAGTGAACCCAAGGCGTTAAAAATTACGTCTAAATAGATAGATAAGCACACACCCGCATACGTATACAAACACAGATTCAGCTCTCCCCCCCTATCCTAACTCTACCCCGCTGGTTCGGCAATTTGTGGCAAAGTGTGTTCAGATTGTAGCCCTTAGGGTACTCCCTCTCACAAGGGTATGATTACTCCTCTCACCCTAAGCGTGACAGGATATATATATATATATATATATATATATATATATATATATATGTATATATATATCTATATATATATGTATAAATATGTGTATATATATATATATATATATATATGTATATATATATATATATATATATATATATATATATATATATATATACTGCATCTATATATATATATATATATATATATATATATATATATATATATATACTGCATCTATATATATATATATATATATATATATATATATATATATATATATATATATATATATATACTGTATCTGTATATATAAATATACAGTATATATAGATAGATAGATAGATAGATAGATAGATAGATAAATATAGTCAGACACTTGCTCTTCATTATACAGGAGAATTTTTCTTACTATAAATAGGACGATGAAGCCTCTGTGCAGAGATACTGAAATGCTTTAATTTTACAGAAGAACAGACTGAAATTCAAATGATCCATTATACTCAAATTCATTAATAAATGACCATTTAAGATTTATGAGTTGTTAATATTTCCTATTCAAACTTTTGAATTATCTGCTTTGTCAACGCAATCAACAACGGTAGCTGATTCCTCATCTAACTCAAGTAGTCTGTCACCAACCCGAAGACAGAGTTATCCTCTTCAAGTGTTCATCATTGATCTCAAGTATTTAATTACCCTCATCAAGGGTGAAATTATTTTTCAAACTCAGTTTTCTGAGATAAAATTCCTCAATATCCATGAAGCTGAATTTGACTTGTGAAATGAAGATTTATCGCTGTATCTTTTGTGAATCTATATTTAGTACAATTTTTTTTTTATTATGAATAATCTTTGATTCAATTGACTTCTTGCTTATCAAAGCAGGCAGTGATGTGATAGTGATATTTTTTTGTATTTTAATGACAAAAACACAGTGAAAATATAGCTATGTATTACTTTTTACTACTACAATACATCGGCTCATCCGAAATAAGGTAGTTATATAAACAATATGACTGAAGGTTTTGGGTCCTTGTAAAAATGTAAATTCATGAAGGAAATATTAGGATATGCCAATCTATATTATTATTATTATTATTATTATTATTATTATTATTATTATTATTATTATTACTAGCTAAGCTACAATCCTGATTGGAAAAACAAGATGCTGTAAGCCCAAGGGCTCCAAAAGGGAAAATTAGCCCTGTGAGGAAAGGAAATAAGGGAATAAAAAAACTATATGAGAAGTAATAAACGATTAAAATAAAATATTTTAACAAATAACGCCAGTATATATTCCATGCTGAATCACGAAAAGCCGCCGAATTGCTCGAGGTTGAGGAAAAATGGAATACAGACGACCTACTGGACTGGGATTCGAGACACGTCTAAGTTCAATAGTTTCTTGTAGTGTCTGCAACTTCTCTCTCCTTTGTGAGGTAAGTGAGGTGTTTTGGGGGAGCCTAAAGGTCTACCTGCTTAGCTATCAGTAGCCATTGCCTGGCCCTTCCTGGTCCTAACTTGGGTAAAGAGGGGGCTTGGGCGCTGATCATCTGGATATATGATTAGTCTATAGGGAATTGTTCTGCTATGGCATTGTCACTGTCCCTTGCCCATGCCATTCATTAGTGACCTTTAAACCTCAAGTCTTTAAATGAAGAGTTAAACCTTTTTTAAGGTTTCAGCTTCTTTGGAACTTACTGATCTTCAAATAACACATCGTATTATTGAAATATAAGTAGAAATGGTGATAGATAAATAGACAGATGAAAAGAAACCTTACCGTGACAACTGTGCCAGCAGGGGCGAATGCCAGGAAAGCCGGGGGAATGGATTCGTCATATTCGACTCCGTCGATCGGTTCCTCTATGATGGTTGACGTGAATTTGACTTGGCCCTCCTCGTCCATAAGATATACCTGCGTGGGAGGGTTTGGTATTGCTCAATAATTAATACAGTATATTGGTAGCTTCAGTTTTAATAAGTGAAAACTGAAATTTATGTTTTTATGGGTGATTCTCCACATCTCTCGTTGTATCACACAGTTGTGTTAATTATAATGGTAGCCCTATATAGAAATTAAAACACTAAAATTCCCCTATTTATCTCTTATATGGTAGAGATGGAATATTATCCTGATGATTATATCAAACTCATTCAGTTGGGATCATACGAAATGCTGGCATAAAACCAAATAATTTGAATTTAATCGGCAGAGAGACCACGAATTCAATAAACTGTGTTTATTTTTACTCTATATAGAGCTAGTTTTAGTGTGATAATAAAGTTAATAGTGCTGTTATTCTCATCATTATGATTAAAAGATTACTATCACCATTAACTGCATGCGATGCAACCGGAAACGACTGAATGCAGGCCCTTATCTTTTACAGGTTCCACCCACAAGCATCGTGATTGGCCGCCACTTTCTTACAGTTGATTCAAGTATGTATAATAATAATAATAATAATAATAATAATAATAGTAATAATAATAATTGGACGGGCAACATATCCATATAACGCATAGCACAACGGAGGAGCAATGAGATAATGTTTATTTGTGAGCGAAGTGAACCACTGAGGGGGAAAGACCATTTGAGCGGCGGCCAATCACGAATCACGATGCTTGCGGGCAGAGCATGTTAAAGTCGCAGCAGTTGCAATAAGGTCATTAAAACACTTCAAGAGTAAAAAGTTTCTCTCTCTCTCTCTCTCTCTCTCTCTCTCTCTCTCTCTCTCTCTCTCTCTCTCTCTCTCTTATAGTTACCTTGTTCGGCTTAGCAAGATTGGGATGCGAGAGCTGAACTTCGTAAGGTTGGAGTTCCACTTGGTCGAGTCCTTGTTCCAGCCATAACTTCCGGAGGTATTCAGCTTGCTCCAAGTCTTGCTTGGTTCCCGCCATGTGGCCCTGGCTCGTCAAGTATCTGTCAGGTATTGAATGGAATTACTTCGAATATCTTTTTAGTTTCAGGTGTATATGCTCTAACATATTCTTCTTTCAAAGCGTAAGAAGACGGTGATAATATGTTAATCTTTATATGCACAATATGATGTTTACCTTTTTTAATATAAGGGTACGGATTTTATTTCTAACACAATTCCATTATATATATATATATATATATATATATATATATATATATATATATATATATATATATGCACACACACACACACATATATATATATATATATATATATATATATATATATGTATATATGTATATATATGCACACACACACACACACATATATATATATATATATATATATATATATATATATATATATACACACACAAATACAAATACACGCATATACGTATGTGTATGTGCGTATTTAGATTGACTTATTGTATTTGCATGTTAATCTAAGGACTGAAATATATATTATGTTATATTATATTATTAATTCACCATTTTGAGCATCTATACCTTTACTTTTTTTTCTTGCATTTTGTTTTACCTGAGATTGTTTTCTATGTTCAAAGCATCCATCTCCTCAATGAGTTCGTCCCCGAATCTCCCGAAGTAATCGTCTCCAAATGGCTTGTCCCGTCCCAGGTCCCGTCTGCCCTGGCAGTACTGTCCTCGCTCTGCGACATTGCTCTGTGAAGAAGTTAATGTTTAACCTGATCATTGAGTCACCCACTCAAGATTTCCATCGTGCTGATACGAGTGACTGTTTCCTTGAAGATTTTAGTTAAAGTAGCTGGGCAAAGGGAATGGATAGAAAAAGTCAGATGACAACACAATCTTCACAAAGAAAAAGACTTGATTATTAATTTCCTTATCCCTCGTCTGGAAATTAATTTCTGGAACTTAACATCATTTAGTTCTTTGCGCTTGTTGCATACGATTTGTCATTATTCTGACTATACTTTGTATTCAGAAATTCCCAGATTGTACCTTCCTATAATAA